>NW_015151275.1:147330-161511 GCF_000732505.1 Cyprinodon variegatus | reverse complement strand
TCAGGATAACCTGAGCCACTCTAACTAGAAGCTTTTTAAAAAAGGAAAGTTTTAAGCCTAGCCTTAAAAGTCCCACTCATCCCATCATCCCCTCTGCCCATCAGCCATTCCAGGTGGATACTGAGGGATTTAATCTGGAATATGCCAGCTTATAAAAACTGTTCTCCTTTAAAATGGATCTTCACAAAGGAAATAAATCCCCCATCACATCTATCCCTCTGCAAAGTATTGGTGAGCAGTCAGCGCCTTCACTACTGGCCTAAAATCAGTCAGACACACTAACCTGTAATTCACTACCTAAATGTTAAGTTACTTTGTTCTAAATGTATTAATTTGTTCCAAACAATCCATTCATTTAATTTTATAGCGTTTATATTTGCTGCGTTGCTTTTGACCAATCAGATTTCAGCCTCTGTGTCAAGTCAAATCTGCCCAGGGCCTTTGGAGTCAGCAGTGCAACTGATGTTACCTTAAAGAGGAGGATCATTTATTTCTGGGTGGATCATCTCAATCAGTGGTCCTCCTAACTGTCAATCATTCTGGTGAGATGTTTACATACGGCCTTAAGTGCTCGTCCCATTAGCTATAATCTATCTATCTAGTAGGGCTGTAACTAATTTTTATTTTGCAAATCAATTAATCTGTAGATTACTTTTTTGATTAATAATCAAATAGCCAAAGTTTCCTTAAACAAACGTTTATCTTAAATGCAAAATGTTTACATATTATTTTCCATTTTAGGTGTAATTCCTGCTCTAAGTGGATCGTTCTGTCAGCTAAAGGAAGGTTTATAGTTTATTTCGTTGCTCTTTATTTTAACAGTGTAAGGACAATAAAATCTCTATAGCTGAGAGCAGTCAGTGCGGGATGGTTTATTGATAAATAATAAAATTATCCAATTTATTGTCCTAAGATACCGAAGAGATAACAGCAGTTGCTTCCCTCCAGGCCAGCAGGTGGCGGTAATCAGTTTATTGGTTCGCTGCCAGCAGCCAATAACTTCCGCTGTTCTTCATCTCAGCCTGTCCAAGATGGCGCTCCGCTGCGTCCTCCGGGACTTCGCCTCCTCCTCCAGGCCGTTCGGCTGCGTCCTCCGGGACTTGGCCTCCTCCTCCAGGCCGCTCACAGGAGCTCCTCTTCTCTCCAGCCGGACTCCGGCCGCCGGACTCCGGCCAGCATCCACCGCCGCTCCCCGGGGCGAACAGGGGGCCGTCGTGGAGTCCACGGAGGAATACCGGTTTGTGGAGCGGCTCATACCTCCGACACGGATACCCGATCCGCCTAAACACGTCGGAGCCGCGCCGTCCGGCTGGATCCCCCCGGCTGAATCGCCGCCTCATCTCCCCTACATGGTCCGCCGCTCCCGGATGCACAACATCCCAGTTTACAGCGAGCTGACCCACGGGAACCGCAAGATGACGCTGCTACGGAAGGTGGAGGGGGACATCTGGGCCCTGGAGAAGGACGTGAGGGAACACCTGAAAGGCGTGACGGGGAAGGAGCTGCCCACTCAGGTCAACGAGGTGACCATGACCCTGAAGGTCAAAGGTCACTATGAGCAGGAGCTGAAGGACTGGCTGCTCAGCAGAGGCTTCTGAGTGGACAGGAGGCAGACACCTGCTCACCACTGTTCACTATTGGTCACTATTCAAAGCAGCCCAAACTGCTGAGGAACATTTTCTATCCTAGATTTAAAGGATTGTTGCTTCACTTTGAACATATTTTTTGTTAAACCCTGAACATCAAACATGTTTGAATAAATTGGTTTAAGTCCCACAATGTTCAGGACTTTACTTTCTCGATCGATTAAAAACCTTTAGATTCCTCATTCCACACAAATATGAGGCGATATGAACACCAATCATAGATCCTTTAATTACAGCACTGAATCCGATCAATAACAGGAGCCATTGATGATTAACCTGCAGATGAAGAGACAGGATCTTCATCAGCGTGATGATGTCACAGCTTAGATATTTGATCAGGAAATCCTCATTTCTAATGTTTCTGGCAGCAGCTTATCTGAAATCCTGCAGTTCATTCATCCGTCAATCTAAATGCATCCAAACACATTTATACTCTTTATTTCAAACACAAAAATAATAGAAATTACAGTTCAGAGTGTAATACATAGTTTAGTTAACCTTTGTTTTAATCTTTAGGATCTAAGGTTTGGTGAAAGTCTTGATGTTTTTCTTTTGTTCAGTAATTAATGCTTCCAGAAATGAGCTGATGTTGGATCATTTCCATCCTGTTGGAGCAGAAATGACTTTCTGTATGTAGAAAAGCTGTTTGATGAGTCAGCAGTTTATGGTGACGACCTGATTGGTCGAGCGATCAGCTGGTGGATGAAGGCTTCTTTAGCTTAATGAGTTCAACCATTGACTTCTGTTCTGGAAGCTTCTGCAGCAGCGCCGCCATCATCATCATCATCATCCCCTCGGCGGTTTCATCGGTGAACAGCGATGACGTCATCGGGTGTCCAGCTGGGAGGCGATGTTCCCGATTCGCCGGGTTATTTCCTCCAACTGGTTGGCTGAGGAAGAGGAGGAAAAAGGGGAGGAGATTTGAACCACAGACAGACGGAGATGGAAGCAGATGGTTTAGTTGTTGACGTACGCAGCGTGTGCTTCTGTCCTCTGCTCCAGTAGCGAGCTTCAGTCTGTAGACGTTTCACCTCTTCGCTCACAGACTCAGAGGCTGCTGATGTTTCCTTCTGCATCTCCAGCTCCTAACCAATCATACGCAGGTTTAAAAGTCAGGCTTTCTGTGCTTTTGGGTCAGAACTAACAAATGCTGGAAGCAGTTTGGAATAATTTCTGGGTTTAATCATTTTAAGCAGATTTAAAAAGCAGGGAGTACCGTGTTGCAGACCATCAGCTTCTGGTGAACCCTCTGGAAGATGTCCGACTCTGAGCTGAAACTGGGCAGATCTCGGCCGCAGTAAACCCCGAGATCCGCCTCGTAAAGATGGCCGAAGGTCGTCATCTGCTGGTGCAGGTCGCCTGCTGCTAGCCGCAGCGAGCTGGAGGAGAAAGTCGGGTTTTTCTCCTCGGCGTTCAGGAAGTCACACTGAGGATGACAGACGGATCTACGATCAGCTCGGCTCCTCGACTGGAATGACAACTCTAATTTTATGCTTTTACTGGTCTTAGAAATAATTTTAATGCCATCAATAAGTACTTATGACTTTCAAATTTATTTATATATATATATATGCTTTAGGATAAACCGGAAGCAGTTCCACTCAGATCCAGTGGAACTGCTTCAGGAACCAGTTACTTCTGATTTATCTGACGAAATTGTTTTTAGAAACGTTTTTTGTTTTTTAATAAAACATTTTAAATGTCATGATAATCACATTTTATGAATTTTAATGTCAATTAAGGCTTAATTTAAAAAATAAAAATTTAAACCTGAGGAAGAGATTCACAGTTTAGGACTCAAAGCTGAACCTGGTTTTAAAAAGGAGCTAAAAACCAAACTGCTGCATGAACTAGATTTAAATATGAAGAAATCTTTAATCTGTTAAACGGTTTAATCTGTTAAACGGTTTAATCTGTTGAACGTTTCAGTATTTTGATTGTTAAATGTAACATCCAAGCGGACTGACTGTGCAGGAAGGACCCACCTTAGACTGCAGCAGCTCCAGTTCTGCCTGAGTGGACTGCAGCAGCTCAGAGACGTCTGGAAGCTCTCCTCTTGGCGATTCAGGAACTTCCTGCAAAGTTCTGCAATACAAGGAACCAGAAGCAAGAGGAGAAAATTTTAGACAGCCTCATTTAACATGAAGCCCCCTGGTTTAACAAACGGTAGGATAAACATTGCCTTTACACCAACTAATAGAACCAGGTTGAGTTTTTGAATGAGGAGCTGTGCAGCAATGAGGGCAGTGATAGAGAAAGGTTCTGGTTCAGAATGAAGCAGATTTAGTAAAACAATGAGCCGCCTGGTGATTCAGTATTCTGTGGAAGCATATTTAAACTGCCATTTTAAAGCCATCTGTGCCGCTTTGCTTAAAGCAAACAGCAGCAGCTCTGAGGTCTTCCTTTTATTTTGGTCTTTAAATCCATATCAGCTGATGAGGAGGGCAAACATACTCGATGTGCGCCGGCCAGGGGTCCAACGATGGCTGCAGCATCTGTCTGAGGCGCAGGGCGTTCTCAGCAGAAAAGAGCTCACTGAGAAGCGGCTCCACGTCGCCGCCGGGAGCCGCAGACGTCTTCCGACCGGGAATAAAAGACAGCAGCTGCTCCAGGAAGTGAAGCTGTCGCTGAGGGCTGGTCTGACCCTGGAAGAAACGCAGCCGTTCAGATGAGACCCTCAGCATGAAGTCAGAGCAGGCTGAGCGCTAGAACCTCACCCTGATCAGATCCAGCTCGTCTGCTCTGCACAGCAGCAGCTCCTGGCCCATCGCAGCCATTCCTGCTCGCAGCAAAGCAAAAACAAAAAGCAGCACCGATAAAAAGCCTGAAAGCTCAGAATCCATTTCCTCTGATGGACAAACTTACTTTTCTCTAAACTGTGGGGATCTTTTGACTCCGCTGACGATGCTTTGGTCGCTGCAAACTTTGGGCTGACTCTGAAAAGTGACGGTTTATAATAAGGCAGAGGAATTCCATGTTTTATTTAAAGCAGCAACGAGTGGTGCTGGAGCTGAGGGAGGAGGAACGCACCTGCAGCAGATCCATGCCAGGATGTCGGTGCGCAGGATGGACGGGCTGCACAGCAACTCCAGCTTGCTCTCCTCCTCTTGCAGGTACAGATCTTCCACCAACGGACACGACACAGCCTGAAAAACAAAGATGGCCGCTTTTACGACACAGCCTGAAAAACAAAGATGGCCGCCTTTACCACAGAGCCTGAAAAACAAAGATGGCCGCTTTAATTCCCCTTAGCAGCGACGTGGGAACGATTGCACTGAAATAATAGGGATTTATCCGTCCTGGTTTTTATTACGCAGGATTTACAAACTTTCTTATTTTATGTGATGATTTAGGGCTGAAACTATTAAAAGTATTTTTTATCCAAATGAAAGTTAAATATTTTAATCAACCTGAACTATAATGAAAAAACATCAAAGGGAAACGCCGTTTTTTTTTTTTTTTTTTTTTTTTTACATCGGCCCCTTGATTTTACATTATTACATCATGTTCTACTCACTTAAAACAAAGCGGAGCGTGTATGACGTCTTCCCCGCGCCCGAATAAAGTTGTGACAGGCAGCAGGGGGGGATTTACCATTAGGCAATACTAGGCAGCTGCTTAGGGCCCCAAGTTCCTGGGGGCCCCATAAAACTCTGTTTACATGTATGATTAATACAACTATTCCTTATTTGTGCACATTAATTATGTTTTTTGATAAAAATCCTTTAGCTAAAATGCCATCAGAACGCTGATAATATTAAGTGTGTCTCAGCCCCCCCCCCTTCAGTGTCCACCATATTGGATCAGTCCATTTGCTGCACATGTTCAGAAAGGTCCAAACAGACAGCAGCAAACCATTTGAGAACAAACCATGCAAAGAGCAGTGTTGCCAACTTAGCGCTTTAGTCGCTATATTTAGTCACTTTTCAGACCCCTCTAGCACTTTGATTTCTAAAAAGCTCCTAGCGCCAAATCTAGAGACTTTTTTCTGCTACTGGAGACTTTGGAGACAACATCTAAAAGCAGCGAACTCTGCTCTCCAGAGCGAGTAGATTGGTAACCCCGCCTCCTGCTCTCCTCTATCTTGTGTGCTGTCATGATTCATGCAGCTATTATTTCATCCAAATGAAAAATGGAGAACAGATAAGCAGATCATGGCTTGTCTACAGTGAAAAGAAGGACTGGGTTATTTACTTTGGCCTTTTTGGAAACACAGGAAGGAGCAATCAGCTAAGTGAGCTTAGTGCTTGGAAAAAATCTTTCATTCCTTTAGAGACAGCATGAAAAGTCAGCTGAGTACAAAACATAGAGAGGAAAACAAGAAGAAAAGGGACAAGAAGAGAGGGACACAACCTAGAACAGATAATGGATGTCTATTCTATTAACATTTCTCTATCTGGAGAATGGGGCTGTTTGAGGTGTTGTCTTCTCAATTCAGAGGGCCCCCTGCCTGTCTTTGCCTAGGGCCCCACATTTCCTAAAACTGCCCCTGGTTCCTAAATATCTGCCTTTTTAGGGTATATTTTGTACTAGGGTTGAATATGATGTTTGAGCAAACATTTAGAGTTTGAAAGAAAAATATTTGGAAAAGGAGGAAATTAGCTTGACTCTACTGTCTGTCAGATACTGACGAGTTTTTCCACCCAAAGGGCCCCACATTTCCTAAATCCGCCCCTGACAGGCAGCCGGGGCTACAGGCGGCTACGCTCTACCCCTTCTATTCATTCTAGCTAATCTGAATCGTTCAATTCCATTTGGAGAGCGAGATCATCTGTGGAAGCAGCACTAGACATCTTCGTCATACACGCTCCGCTTTGTTTTAAAAAAATATAAATGTAAAAAATATAAAGGTGGATGTGTGGGGGACAGTGATTCTCCTCCATGTTCTGAATGCTGGCGTACCATAAAGAATAAATGATGAACAGTTTAGTTTGTGCCTTCAAGTCGTTGCCCATAGGAAGACGTTACTGGATATAACCTAACGGAATATCTTCAGAATAGGGCTGGTCGATAATTCAATAATGATATATATTGATCGATAGACGTGTGGCGCAATAGAAAAAAACAGGGTCGATAAAAGTTCAATAAAGAAATGCTAGGTTAAAGGGTGAGTTGATTTTTTGGGGGGGTTTTGTTCTTGTTGAGTGGAGTTTGTTTACATGTTAGCCTAGTCCTACAATCTTTTAATTACCACAAGCTGGTGGTGTACTATTCCCACCCAAATAGGGTATTCTATTTATTTATTTGTTATATTTATTTTGGTCACTTTTCTGGTCACTTTAGTTTATTCTTTGTCAGTATTTAATAACATAACTCAGGTCTCTTAAGTTATTTTTCCTTAAAACAATTCTGTTATGGTTAAAAATGTTGGTTAAATAAAGATTTAATTGGAAGTCTGTGTTTGTGTTCTTTATTAAAATTAAATCATTTAGCAATATTATAAATAGTCCAGGCAGAGCTGCACATAAATTATGGTTTCAAATCTTTTCAATAATTATCGATATCGATCAATATGCATTTTCTTTTATCGATAAGCTTTTTTCTATATCGTCCAGCCCTACTTCAGAACGGCTCCAAATGACATTAAACTCATATGGGTGAGTAGAACATGATGGAATAACGTAAAATCAAGGGCCCAATTAAAAAAAAAATGGTGTTCCCCTTTAAAAGATCCAATTAATTCACTTAAAGCAGCACATCCATCACTGCCTAAACATCCCAGTTTATCTAAATCTTCTTTATGTCTTTTCTGCGGATTTAAATGTTTTCTTTCACTAACTGTTCATTTAACAGGTTCTGTGTTTGTTGTCCAGTGAAGGGAACAGACTTTTATAGCTCTATATATTTATATCTATATTGATCTAGATTTCACAGCTCAGAACTACAATAAACACAGCTGTTAATATTTCCAGTGTTTAAACATTATTTTTTACACTTTCAACAAATATCTTTTATTTTTAACATTAATCCAAACATGTAGTTTAAACTGATTCATAAACGGATATCAGCTCTTTTACTTTGCTAAATCTCACATCAACATCTCATCCAAACGATGCTGACCAACAAATAGTTTAATAAAACTTTATTTTACCTGTAATGAATCATAAACCCGCTGAGCAAAGCGCTGCTCTGTTAAACCACCCGCCATTTCCGCCATTTTTCTTCTTCTTCGTCGTTAGATTCTTTATGGGTTGGCTCGCAACGAAATGGTGCATTACCGCCACCAACTGGTATGGAGTGTGGATCTGAACGGCTACTACAGAGCAAAACAAAACCAAAATAAGATTCAGATCCTCTCAATCACATTTATTAATCTAACATTATGAAAAACAATTATATAACACGTTATTTAGTTCTTTCAAAGGATTTATATTAAATTCTCTCTTTTTTAAGATTTTGAACCAATTCCCTCCTTTTTCTTTCATACTTCTTAGAGTAAGTATGAAATTTCCTCCTGAATGAATACTTTCTATTGCAGCTTTAGAATCTGGATTTGTGGTCTAAATTATATTCTAAATTGTTTCAAGAAATGTTTTATTTTATTTTTTTTTACACAATATGATATAGATGTCTGAAATGGTGAAATATATTTGCTTTATGGAGACTGCCACTCATTAAGCCCCTTGAGGGTTTTTCGGCAGTTGTCCATCACATTTTCTTTTTTTGTGAAACATTATTCTGTTTTTATGTTTTTTTTGTGTAAATAAAAAAAAATAATAATAAAATCTGTGCAAATCACCGCCCTGTCCGGTCTAACCTCCTCCACCCACTGGAAACTTTCTGATGTGTATATAGATAAAAGGTCTGTTAATCTTTTGCATATATTAAACTCTGGAATGAATATCTCTATTCCCACATTTCCCTTTGAATTTTTTTTGAACCATCTGTGTAAATTTTTAAAAACTATAATACAATTGTCTAATATATTATTGTATTTTCAAGTCAACTTTTGTTTCTGGAAACAATCATGGTGGTACAGCACTGACTGGCTTATTTTTAGAGAATATCTCATATATTTTTGCCCATTCATTCACAGTCCAGTCATTGCCAGCCGTTCTTAATTATGCTTGCTTCCATTTCGGTCTTTCTTTTTCTGAGGCGTTGTCCAGGTCAGGAGCGGTGACCCTGCGGCATCCGGTGCTGGTTGCTGGGCCAGACTTTTCAGGTGTCAGAGAGGTCGGCTCGTTGCTTGGGGTCCTGTCCACCAGACTGACGCTGCGCTTTCTGAACGTCTGATAGAATTGATGACAGCTGGGGAAAGACGACTCCTACATCTGCACGTCACCTGCCTGACCAGAATGACCCGTACCTGGACGTTTTCATGGATCTGGACTTTGTGGAGGACAGCGGTTCCCTGCTGCAAAATGTTATCCCAAGAATGGAACTATGCAAGACGGACCCAAAAACACTGTACTATGTAGGCCTATATTCTATTTTAGTTTCTCATCAAACCATAGTCCTAAAAATGTTATACATTTTACTTGCTCTAATTCTTGGTTATATAATTTTAATTTTTAAGTCCTTGTTTTTTTTCAGAATAAATATCATTACTTTGTTTTTCCACAGAAAACTTCCATTCCCAGTGCAACGCCCATTTCAATTCCCGCCTTTCTTCTTCTCTGGGTTTTACTTTAAAATGAAGCAGCCATATTGACTCATTACCGCCGCCAGCTGGACTGGAGGGTGAACCGGAGTCTAAAGTCTTTTTGTTTTAAACAATAATCCTTCTTTGTTTTCACTCACATTAGCTCCAGATATTTTCAGCTGTTTAAATCATCAACCAGTGCAGCTTTCAGCTTCTTTTCTCTTTATGAAAACATCAGTTTTTCATTCAAACACTGAATTATTTAGCTTCACGATTATTCGCCTACTTCATTTTAACTAAACCCCAAATCATATTTATGTGGAAATATATATTTTTTAATCTTACTAAACAGCATGCAAACAAGTAAGTATATTTTGTATTGATTGTAGTGAATATTTTATAAAATGTATAAAAACCAAACTTCATGTAATTATGCTGCTTTAGGCTTGGACAGCAGAACAGACAACAGTTAAATTGTTTAAAGTATTATTATTTCATTATAATATGATATCTACTTGATGGGGGGGGGCGCTGTAAAACAAGTAAACCTCTTAAAAGTATTTTTGTAAAAAGAAAATAGTAAAGTATATTAGTACGTAGCATGTATTTAGTTTGAAAACATTTTGGTTCATTAGAAGTCAAAGTAATCTGTTTAAAGCACCATAAAAATTTAATTCATTTAATTCTTAAATATTTAATTTATTTGATTTTTGACTGAAATCAGCTCCTAGTTTCCTGATTAAAACCTGCTGCTGGCTCTGGGACCACGTTACCATGGCAACAGAAACAGGGGTTCCGCTCCGGCCACCAGGGGGCAGCAGCGCAGGAGCGGTTCACGCTGTGGAACGCAGAGATAATAGCTTAATGACGTCACTTCCGTAAGAAAACCAGCCTGACCGAGCAATATTCATGTGTTTGATGCCGCGGGGCTGAAATCCTCGCGGTTTATCTTCACGCGTGTCCGGGATCCGTGGGAAGGGAAGCTCCTCCGCCGCTGAGATGAAGAAGAGCAGCTCGGAGAAAAGGCGCCATGTTGTGGCGTGGATCACCAAGGCGGAGTGGGACCAGGTGCTGGACTACCTCTACTCCAAGGATCCCGCCCTGCAGAGGTTCGCGCTGCACAGGGTCTCTGCGTGGAAGGCCCGCTACGCCCACAGCACGCCCGTGGCCGTGGACTGCACGGCCGAACTGGTCCGGTGTCAGGTTCTGGAGCGGTCCGGTCAGCTGGGCGGGGATGAGCTGGTCCTCCTGTACGGGACGGCCCTGGTCCGGTTCGTTAACCTGATCACCGAGCGGAAGCAGGGCATGAAGGCCCAGCCTCTGAGGCGGCTGGCCGGGAGGCTGAACATCCCTGAGTGGGTGGTGGACCTGAGGCACGCGTTCACCCACAGGAAGCTGCCCACGCTCAGGTGGTGCAGGAAGGGCTGCAGGGTGGCGCTGGACTGGCTCCAGCAGGAGTACTGGTCCAGGCAGCTGGGAGGGGGGGCTGAGGAGGACTGGGAGGCCCAGTCTGATGGGGAGGAGGAGGAGGATGCTGAGAGGAGGCGGCAGGAGGAGCTGATGAGCAGGCAGAAGGAGATGGAGGTGTACAAGGCTGCCCGGGACCTGCTGGTGTCCTATGAGGAGGAGCGCTTCAAGACTCTGGACGGAGCCCAGGAGGAGCCGCCGCCATTCGCTGACCTCAGCTGGTTACTGGAGGAGATCAAGCAGGCGTCGCTGGAGTCCAGCCAGCTGCTGGTGGAGGTGCTGCTGGAGGACGGCTTCCTGGTTCCCACGGCCCAGCAGCTGGAAACCTTAGGCTGCGAGCCGCCCGAGAGCTCCGGCTCCTCGGAGCCCAGGATCCCCCCCGTCTTCCTCCGGTTCTGGCTCCCCCTGCTGAGGATGCTGCACTCCCCCTCCTTCATCCACCTGCTCCTGGAGAAGCTCCTCCTGGAGCTGAAGCTGCTGAGCGGCGGCCAGAATGAGCGGCGGCTGTTCTTCGTCTGCGCCTGGACCTCAGAGGTCATCCTCTGCAACAGCAACAAGTTCCAGTTCCGCTTTGAAAAGAAGACGCAGAAGAAGGCCCGGATGAAGGAGCGGATCTACGTGAACCGCATCCAGCTGCGGTGGCAGCAGCTGCTCTCTGCGTGTCTGGAGGCGCCCTGCGTCTACACGCCTCACCTGCTGCAGGTCATCCTGGATGACATGGAGCATCCGCTGCCTCAGGAAACCCAGCAGAAGCTGCTCCAGCTCTGCTCCATCTACACCCAGACGTCCAGCACGGAGCTCCGCCCCCCCAAGGAGCAGCAGCAGCAGCCAGTTTACACCCTGGAGAGTCTGCAGCAGCGCGGCCCTCTAAGGAGCAGCAGTGAGAGGAGCGAGGCCCCCGGCGACCCGAGAGGGGCCGAGGCCCTGGCTGAGAAGGCCAAGCTGCTCAGGGGTTCCCCCTGGCAGGTGTGCTTTGACAAGGTGCAGTGGAAGAACTTTCCTCTGGGGAAGGTTCCTGGGCAGCAGGAGGATCCATCCTGCCTCATGGCGGAAACCTATTCAGCGATGGCGGTCTCTGAGCAGCCCATGGAGCTGGAGGGCGGCAGGAAGCAGGCGGCCCCGGGGGCCTCTGGGCTCACTAGAACCGCAGAAGGTCTCCTCTGGACCCAGAGTGACGTCAGCAGACTGAAATCTGGACTCAAACTGTTTTGATCAGAGATGTGAAGCAAAAAAAGTCACTGTGGACCCCACAGACGACGAGTCAACAGACGCAGGCACCGTGGGGGCCACAGGCGCCATGGGGGCCACAGACGGCCATCACAATCAGACTTAGAGGAGGAGCCGCTGGTTAAAGCTGACGTCAGAAAAACTGTGGCGCTCTGCAGAACATGATTGATCAGAGCTTCAGGAGGCGACGTTAAACAGCCTCTGATTGGCTCCTTTTAGAGGAAACGTTTGTTTTCCATCCTTTCACTGCAACTAGATTTAGATTAAAACCCAAATAAAAACTGGTCCTTTGTTGTTTGTAATTTACTTTTGTTCTTTTATGTGGAATAAACTCTTTTTTTTTACATGAACTCTTTCATAGTGACTGTTTGAAGGTTCATCAGACCGCTGCGTAAATAAAGCTGAAAATCACAGAAAAGGAACTTTAATTTGTTTTAATAAAAACAAACTAAAGGAAAGTTTTAAAATATTAAGAGGATTCAATTTATTATTGTATAAAAATGGGAGACCTCAGTCCAGTTAGTTTACTATTATGATCCATGAGTTTACTAATATAAATGAATCTATCTGAAGGTTCAGAAATGATAATCTTACTTGGCAGATTAAGATTAAAACATATTACAGAATATAGATATTTTATAGATATTTGTTTTCCAGAGGAAATCTACTCGGGACATGAAACATGTTTTAGTGTCAAACTCTGTTCCTTTAAAACTCGTCTAAACAGCCGGCATCTCGTTAAGGAACCGTCAGCTCAGATTATTCAATAAATCCACGGGAATATGAAACTGTTGGCCGAACATTATGCCTGGATGGAGAAGATGTGACTAAATATAAAAAAATACATCAATATGTTTTCAGATCCTCTGAATTAGATCAGGGTTTGAGTTTCATTTCTTATTCCAGATTAAAATAAAGAGATTGATTTATAGAGGGAAACTAATACAATCCAAAAATCTAAATATAGTTTAATCAATTTTCCTTTAAATGTATTTTAAGTAAGACCGTTTTCCAACAGAATAAGATTGTTGAAACAGGAAAAGAACTTATTTTATTTCAAGTTTAAAGAATATAATTATTTTGAGATTTATTCTACTGGCAGATAATCTCAGATTAAGGACAAACATTAAAGAAAGTTTTATTTGTTTTAAATCCTGCAGATCAGCCATGCTGCCAGCATTAGATCAGCTGCAGGACGTCACGATGCTGCTAACCATTATTTTACTAATCCTTTAATCTTATCGATAATTTTTTTGATTAATCGAGTAATAATCCGATAGCCAATGGTTCCTCAAAGAAGACTTTTTACAAAAATCAAACCAGATGAAGCTAAAACCTTTTCCACTTGAGGAGTTCTGGATTATAGACCAGATTGACTGAAGGAATTTTTTTTTATATGAAATGCAAAATGTTTATATAATTTTTTACAATCTTGGTATAATTGCAGGCTGTCCTGATGTTCTGTTCAAGTTAGAGGAAAGGCTGGATGGAGCAGAATAGAGGTTAGAGATAATAACCAGGTTTCAGTTTGGAAATAGTGGATTTAATTTAATTATCAGTTAATTAATGTAAAACACAACGTAGAACAGAATACCAGGGAACAGCAGGATGGGATTTTTCCCTTTGAACAACAAACGTCATTTCTAAGTCTGCAAAGTCGATGCGATTAGCTGAGTTTCTTTAAATAGAAAACTTTTAACAATTATGTCTGGATGATTTGATTGAACTAACGATGGAAAGCTTTTTGCGGGCGGTTTCTTGGGGGCCCTTTAACTTTTTTTTCCTTTTTTGTTTTGTACAACTATTCCTTATTTGTGCACATTAATTATGTTTTTGATAAAAATCCTTTGGCTTAAATGCCATCAGAACGGTTATAATATGAAATAGTCGTATAGAGACCCAAACCAACAGTGGAGGAAGTGACCAGTTTAAAACTTGTGGAGGAGAGATTCAGCACGATTCATTCATTTATTGTTGAAAAGAAAGATTTTGTTCTTTTCATGGTAGAAGTGATCAACTGTGGTGCTCAGACGACAAGAAAAACCACCGAAAAAATCAAAATAATAGTGAAACCTGCAGAAAGTATCTTGAAGTTAGAAATTTAAACTGGGAAACAGTTGAAAGCATGATGGGAAAACCAGTAGGACCATCAGAGACTGCAGAGTGACGATAAGTTAAAGATAAATTAGAAATCATGAGGGTGAATGTGACGTCAATTTATTTTGTTGGGTAAATTAAACGTTTTTTTTTCTGGGG
>NW_015151275.1:137745-146128 GCF_000732505.1 Cyprinodon variegatus | reverse complement strand
ATTACATTTATTGTAGGGAAAGTCCAAAAACCAATTCATAAGATTGAGCAATGGTCTTACAAATGGAGTTTAAAATTTTCAGTAGATAAAACATAAATATTGCTTTTTACTCAGAAAAGAAACCAAGAAGTACAACTGAAGTTATATAATCAAGATCTAGAGAGAGTTAAGAAATTTAAATTCTTAGGAGTATAGATTGATGAAAAACTATTCTGGAAAGTGCACATAAATAAGGTTATTGAAAAATGTAAAAAGATACTTAATATAATGAGATGTTTAGTTAGGTATGAATGGGGAGCAGATAGGAAAGCTATAAGATTGATTTATATAAATCTAATTAGATCTACGATTGATTATGGAAGTATAGTGTATGGATCAGCATCGGAGACAGCACTGCGTTTGATAACTGGAGCAATTAGGACAACTTCAACATCAGCTTTACCGGTGCAGGTTGGTGAAATGCCACTAGAACTGAGAAGAATACAACCGTCATTAAATTACTGGGTTAATTTGCAAGGACACAATCCCAGCCGTCCTTCACAGGTAACTTTACATTCCTGCAGTGAGAAAGAAAAAGCTGATAATAAATCATTTGGTCGGACAATTATTCAGAAAGCAACAGAATTAGGATTAAATCATTTAAACATTAGTCCAACTGTACCTTTATCCAGGGGGGGATTTACTATTAGGCAATACTAGGCAGCTGCTTAGGGCCCCAAGTTCCTGGGGGCCCCATAAAACTCTGTTTCCATGTATGATTAATACAACTATTCCTTATTTGTGCACATTAATTATGTTTTTGATAAAAATCCTTTGGCTAAAATGTCATCAGAACGCTTATAATATTAAGTGTGTCTCAGCCCCCCCCTTCAGTGTCCACCATATTGGATCAGTCCATTTGCTGCACATGTTCAGAAAGGTCCAAACAGACAGCAGCAAACCATTTGAAAACAAACCATGCAAAGAGCAGTGTTGCCAACTTAGCGCTTTAGTCGCTATATTTAGCCACTTTTCAGACCCCTCTAGCACTTTGATTTCTAAAAAGCTCCTAGCGCCAAATCTAGAGACTTTTTTCTGCTACTGGAGACTTTGGAGACAACATCTAAAAGCAGCGAACTCTGCTCTCCAGAGCGAGTAGATTGGTAACCCCGCCTCCTGCTCTCCTCTATCTTGTCTGCTGTCATGATTCATGCAGCTATTATTTCATCCAAATGAAAAATGGAGAACAGATAAGCAGATCATGGCTTGTCTACAGTGAAAAGAAGGACTGGGTTATTTACTTTGGCCTTTTTGGAAACACAGGAAGGAGCAATCAGCTAAGTGAGCTTAGTGCTTGGAAAAAATCTTTCATTCCTTTAGAGACAGCATGAAAAGTCAGCTGAGTACAAAACATAGAGAGGAAAACAAGAAGAAAAGGGACAAGAAGAGAGGGACACAACCTAGAACAGATAATGGATGTCTATTCTATTAACATTTCTCTATCTGGAGAATGGGGCTGTTTTATGTGTTGTCTTCTCTATTCAGAGGGTTCCCTGCCTGTCTTTGCCTAGGGCCCCAAATTTCCTAAATCTGCCCCTGTTTATGGTAACCATAGAGCAGAGATAGGTGATTGTTTTGTCACTCAGGTGATATTTTTGTCATTAGAATCTTGCTTTATTGTAAAATATGAAAACTCTTCATATTACCCTAAAACTACAAAAAGCAGCAAAATACATCCATGATTACATGTATATTAATAACGCAGTCGCTCTGTGGTGTTCAGTCATAAATTTGCACTTCTTATTATAACTGGTGTAGTGAAGTAGCTTAGCTTAATAGTTTCCTGTCTAAGTATTTTGTGCCAGCAGCCTGTCCTTTTCTGTATATATGTTATTAATTTTACTTTTACTGATGTGAACGACATCAGCTGCTCTATTCCGAGGGCCCCATGCCTGTCTTTGCCTAGGGCCCGAAATTTCCTAAATCCGCCCCTGCCTTTATTAATAACACCACCCTGGATTTTACCTGAAATAATAGTAGATTTATCAATACTGGAAAGGAAAAATTGAAACAAAATATATATATGTAATTCTATAATAATGGAGGAATATATAGAACTGTTTTATAATTATGTAAAAGTTTATACGGATGCATCAAAGAGCCAATTAGGACAAACTGAAGTAGGTGTAATAATTCCAGAGTTTAAACTGCATATAGGGAGGAAATTAAACGAAGGATTATCTGTTTATACGGCAGAAATGATTTCATTATTAGTTGCTAGAATGGATTGAGGGAGTAAAAACACTAAGAGCTGTTATATGTTCAGATTCAAGTTCTTCACTGATCAGTTTAAAAAGAAATCATTCAGAAAGCGTCCAGATATTTTATTAGAAATAAAGCAAACACTGTATCATATTCAAATGATGAGGCTAACGGTAGTTTTTCTTTGGTGTCCTGCACATATAGGAGGGAAAGGAAATTATAAGAAAGTTAAAGAGTCGATAAACAAAAGCAACAGTGATATAAGAATTGATATCAGTAAATCAGAGGTTAAAAGTTTTAGTAAAAGAACGATTCAAGAAAAATGGCAAAAACAACAGTGGGAAGAAGATATAAAAGGAAGATGGCTTTAGAGAAGACAAAGGAAGGTTGGAGATGTTCGAGGGAAAATCGGGAGGAACAGAATACAAGAAAGGAAAATAACAAGACTACGGTTTGGACATACAGGACTTAATTCAACATTACAGGTAATGGGAAAACATGAAACAGGAAGTTGTGATGTATGGTGGGAATTTGAAACGATAGAACATGTTATGCATAACTGTAGGAAATACCAAAGAACACAGCTGATAAGGAGTCTTGAAAAGGAAAAAGAGCCGTATTGTCTAATAAATATTTTAAGGAAAAGGACTTAAGGTTATAGAATTATGTTTCATTATTTATTAGTAACAGGTTTAGCGAGAAGAATATAGTTTGAGCATGTTTGTTCTGATCCACACTGCTGACTGGTTGGTGGCGGTAATCCACCATATAGTTGTTTGCCAACCGCCAATAAATTCTACAAGAAGAAGAAGAAGAAGAAGAAGAAGGAAAGGAAAGCTACCATTGCCAGCATATGAAGGGGTAAAAGGAAACGAAAAGGCAGACAAATTAGCAAAAAGGGCTTTAGAGGAGGCAATAAAAACAATTCCTTTAGGGAAAGGGGAAGGAAAATCATTTATTAAGAGGAAAGAAATTGAAAAATGGTGGAATGAAGATTAAAAAAGGAAGAAGATTGTATAAAGTACAAAAGTCAGTATTAAATAGAAATATTAATGAGAGAAACCGAAGGGAAGAAATAATAATGATCAGATTAAGAGTAGGTCATACTTATTTAAATGACAATTTATATTTAATAGGGAGGAAAAATAATGATGAATGTGAAGGATGTGGAGAGATAGAAAATGTAGAACCCGTATTGATGAACTGTAAAACATGAACCTGAAAGGGAGAAATTGAGAAGAGTTGAAAGGACAGGCCAAGAATGGAGTCTTAAAGGATTATTGGGAAATAAAGGAAATATTAAGTATATTTATAGATTAAGGAAAGCATTATTTATTTATCTTCAGAATACAAAATTAAAAAATAGTATTTAATAGATGTAAAACAATGTTGTTACACACTCATGAACAGTAGGTGGCGGTATGCACCTTAAAGTTGCTTGCGATCCGCCATGATAGAAAAGAAGAAGAAAGGAAAGCTACCGCTGATCTTCGCTCAGGAACTCACAGCCTCCTTCTCTCCTTTATCGGTTTGATGTAATTAAAAATATTCATTTATATTTTATAGCTTTTGGTTCCTCCGCTGCTTTCTATCGATAGAGTTTGATAGCAAAGGGCGCTACGTGTTTGTAGAGGAAACTGCTGCGTCATTAAGTCCTTGTTTTTTTTTTAGCTTTTTTTCCGGCCTGAAGCTAAAGTTAGCATTAGCCACTCCGAGACAAGTCTATTTATGAAAACAGGCAGTAATTTGCAGACTGTTGATCGTTTGCACCACTGCTATCATTTGCTGCCCGTATTGGCTGGAATATAACCGATTTAAAGGTTTAAAAACGGGCTCGGTGCTAAAGGAAGCTAAGGCCTTCTGATGCTAATATGGAACCGGAAGTTAATAATGGAGGGAGAATTTATCTAATGTTGATTTTTTTTTAATATTTATAATCGAGTTTTTATTCCGCCTTCTTCTAATAAACGCTGGATTAGCCTTTTCTGGATCAGAGGAAGCTAACAGCAGTTAGCAACGTTGGTTAAACGTCTTTCAGGTCACGTGATCGGTCAGACAGGAAGTGTCGTTGACTGGAGGAAGTTAAGCAGGTTCAGCCGCTAGTTGACTAGTTAAATCCTATTTATCAAAAATTACAGATTACATTAAAGCTTACAAGTGAGACTAAGATTAGGATTAAATGAACACAAAGGGATGTTTAACCTGCTACAGATCATTTTAGGGATTAAAGCAGAAATCAGACTATGAATCAAACATTTCAGTGGCCATGATTATGTCACCAAGAGGAAGAATATGTTTCAATCATATTTTTAGCTGTAAGGTTTACCCTTTAAGATTAATCATTTATTCTATGATGTTTCCACAGACTTGGATTGATAAGATCCTCTCTGGTGAAAAGGTCTGCGATCTATTCCTCAGCTCACAATGATCACCAGGAGAAGGAGCCGTGCCACGGAGACGCCGTCTGAGGTGGAAGTGATGGAAGAGGTGGAAATGGGGCCAGATGTGCTCTGCCCATCCGAAGCAGCTGCTGCTGATCATCCGGATCCTGCAGGGATCCAGCTGGAAGACCTGTTTGAAGATCTGAGATGGTCTCTAGAAAAGGACGCTTCCTCCCCCCTGTTTGGCATTGACCTTACGGATCTAGAAGCATATGATGTCACCAACTCTGGGTTCGACAGCTCGTCCTGCACGTCTCCAGAGAGAAGGTCATCCGGTTCCAGGATGAAACACCGACAGAACCAGGCCAGCCACGTCATCAACAAGAACGCCATCGCTGCCAGGATGAATCGCCTGAAAAAGAAGGAATATGTCAGCAGCCTGGAGAAGCAAGTCGGCCTCCTTTCGACGGAGAACACGGCGCTCAAACAGGAGAACTGTGAGCTAACTAAGCGAGTGGAAGAGTTGGAAGATGAAAGCAGGTATCTGAGGGCTGTGCTGGCCAATGAGAGCATGTTAGCCCAACTCTTGTCCAGACTGAGCGGTGTGAATGGGATGAAATTATCTTCCTCGCTTTTCCAGGGGCCTCTCTCTAACGACCATGATTATGCGTTGCCCAGGAAACGGGTGAAAGTGGAGGAGAAGGAGGCGTCTGCTGGCGTGTGCCTGCATGTGGACAAGAACCACGTGTCAGTGGAGTTCTGCACTAAGTGTGCAGCGAGCGCAAGCGCCTCGCTCCAAATGTAGGGTCAAGTACTTGTTTTCTCATATTGAGACTGTGCAGAACCTAATGGAGGAAGATTAGAGCCGCCTCACAGCTGCAGAATGTGCATGTCTGATGATATGATGATGGCACCTTACTGCTAAACCTTGTTGACAGTTTCTTCTAGGTTGTGGTTGCTCCACCATGGGGGATGAGTGGCTTTCTGATCACCTTCTCCTGCTTGGCGCCATGGTAAGGACCAGACTCTCACAGGCCTCAGCAGCAGCAGCTCTACTTTTCTATAGCAGTTAAAACTTCCTGTTTTATGGATCTTTGATCAGTTTTGCTTAATAGAACAGAATCAGATTGTTTAGTTATTTGTTTTTTTTGTGGTGTTTATTAAAATGATGGTAGGGGTCCACAAAGAGCGACCTTTGGAAAGCAGCTGAAAACTTCTGCTGCCAGTTTGGCTTTTCTAGAAGGATCTCTTTGTGAACCCGCACCTGGTTACAGAAGAACTCATTGATTTAGCGCCACCTTTTTTCTTTATGCTGAAGTTCTGGCGATGGGAGATGAAGAAGCTGGACACGCAGCTGCAACGTGGCCCTGTATTTTTTTAAAGGTAGTATCGGTAACAAATGGTATCTGTAATCCAACCATCACCTCATTCTACTTGTGTAGCTCTGGATGGTATCTGCAGAGCTTCAGCTCTCTGAGCACCTCCCTTCATTCTGTTATATTGTACTTAAAAAAATGAAACTGACATAACAGCTAAGTTTAATTTCATTATAAATCTTTTTTCTTTTGGTGAAAATGCTCTGAGAAATGTTGGACAAATAAATCTCATCTTCTTTGTAAAATACCAAATATCTAGTGAGTCTGGTTGTTTGCTGTTGATATTAATGCATCTCTTTTCTCTTTCTGAACAGCAAGCTCTGCCCCTAAAGGTCTTAACTTTCCCTGAACTTTGGGTCCAGTCTGGTAAAGGTTGTCAGAACAAATAAAGGATGAAAGGTTGATTTCTATGGCAAGGGAACGGTTAACAGGAATCTATTTCTGCCACCAACTCCTCGGCAAAGAGAGGTGCTGAAATGCATCTTAGTTCAAACTTTGATCCAGATGCAGGAAAATCCAGCTGTTAAATATAAAGACTCGAATGTTAGAGGAAAACATCAGGCGGTCGAATGCTCTGACTAAAGATGGCGGCAGCAGCCGGCCACCTGCTGCTGGTTCCACTTCAATCTGGTGGTGTTAATGCATCTGACCTAAAATGTTAGATCCTGTTTTTCTCCCCACCTTTATGGTTTGCATTATTGCAGAATAATATTTAGCAGCAAACACTTTGAAATCATTTTTAGAAGTGAGGTCAGTCTTCACGCTGCTGAGGAGGAATCGGATGATTGGCTGATCCACCACCAGCGGTCAACAGGAATATGGAAAGACCTCTTAAACAATCATTTGATTATATTGATTAGAGATGAGATGAACATCATCATCATTGATAAGCAGAAAAATATCCATGTAGAAAAAAAACTAAAATTATATGAGGGAATTTACAGTATTACAGAATATGGAGAAATCTGTTCAGAAGTAATCAACCCATAGTACAATAATATACAGTATATATTAGTGATGGTTCATGAGGCGTCATTCCACTGAATACTGACACCTTCTGGCCATTTAACATCACTACAGGCAGCCTCTGACTGAACTGACTGATTAGATGACCTGGAAGGATTTAATCCACTTTGCTAGAATGGATTATTTCTTTGCTTTGTTTTAATTAAAATATCTTTGATATTTTTAGATGCAATCCATAGATGTGAGGTAGTGATGGTTAATGAGGCGTCTAGAAGCCAAACTATTGATCCTACGTTGATTCTGTCTCGCAGAATACTGACACCTGCTGGACATTTAAAGACACTACAGGCAGCTGATTGGGCAGACTTAAACTGAATTGATTTGATGACCTAGTACCTAGCACAATAATATCTGTATTTAAATTAAAAATATATTTTTAGATGCAGCCAATAAATAATGTAAAATTTATCATAACGTGAAAATTTAGGGGAAAATGAATGGGGATGCTTGTGCACTAGGATTTTAAATCATAATTTTAAAACAAGTACAATAAAAATAGTAAATAAACTAAGAGTCAGTTTGAAATGAACTTTAACTCATAAGTTGAGTGATAACTGAGAGGAAAAGGATGAGACAACCAGAAAATTAAAATAAAAACTGACTGAATCGTTCCTTTTCCTTTTAGGCTCCAACATTCTTGATCATTTAAATGATATGAGATGGAATATATATTTTTAGCAGATGCATCATGTTGGTAGAAATGTTTTTAAACCCAGTTTAGTGAGTCCATTAGTTAGAAAAATCTCCTGGATCGGACACATGACTTTCTGGAAACGACACGCACCGATGCAGCTCTATGGGCTCCATGCAGCACCCACGCATCGCTCTTAATGGACCCATTACTAGTGTGAAGATATAACAGGAAAATTTAGGTGAACATGTGTGGTTGTGGACAAGGATTTATTATTTAAAATAACTAGAGTAAGAAGAGCAAACCAAGAACGGAGGAAGATGATGAAACAAGAACATTAAATATGAGATCAGATGGTCCCACTCAGCTGAAACCTTTCAGCTGCTCCACATTTCCTCATTCATTTGGTGAAAAACTGCAAAACATCAGAGATTGTTTTGGCAGAAGTGCCTATAAACACCTGGACTCATCACTGGCCTGGATCCATCACTGGTCTGGACCCATCACTGGTCTGGATCCATCACTGGTCTGGACCCATCACTGGTCTGGATCCATCAGTAGTCTGGATCCATCACTGGTCTGGATCCATCAGTAGTCTGGATCCATCACTGGTCTGGATCCATCAGTAGTCTGGATCCATCACTGGCCTGGACCCATCACTGGTCTGGATCCATCACTGGCCTGGACCCATCACTGGTCTGGATCCATCACTGGCCTGGACCCATCAC
>NW_015151275.1:126163-132377 GCF_000732505.1 Cyprinodon variegatus | reverse complement strand
GATTAACATATCACGTGACCTGAATTGACCTGTGTCAAGGGGCACAGATTAACCGACTCATGTAATACCCTAATTTTTAAACTTTTTCAAAATAAAACATCACTCAGACAAATTATATATATATATATTTTATTTTTATTTTTTTCTGTGCGGCCTGGTGGTTGGGGACCACTGCTCTAAACAATCAAAGTGAGCAGGTAGTTTCAAACGTTTTAAAGCTGTTTTAAAACTTTATTTGACAAGTCTCATCAAACGTGTTTAATAATCTGAATCATGGGTTTATTTTCTACGGATTACCCCTGTGTGTGTTTGTGTTTCTTGTATCAACCAGAGAGGAAGGGCATCTCTACTGGGGTCAGATCAAACTCCTCCGTCTGGCTCAGAGTCGCTCTAAGCTTTAATATGGATTCTGCCAAAAGTTCACACGCAATAAATACCAATAATAACAATAATATGAAGACGCAATAAACACCAGGAGCAGCTGTACTTCATACAGACGCCCATGAACTCATCATGAGGACGTTTAACGTGGGCAAACAGAGACCCGCTGGGCCCCAATATATGAGCGCTCCTGATTTCCTGCTGCCTCCCTCCTCCTCCTCATGTCAACACAGCCACTGATTGGCTACTTTACAGGAAATCAGAATCTTTAGCTGTGAAGCGTTGCCAAGGTAACCCCAATAAACTGTCTTTCCCTTTCCAGCTTACAGTTTTTTTTTTAAACTTTCTACACTTGAATCAGGTACCGTCACAGAACTGAATAACAGCGTTGACCAAAAGTTTATAAAACATCTTAATATGGAAGAATAAAGAAAGGATGAATGATATTAATACGGGGGATCATCAGCTGAGAGGCGTGCCAACAGAGCGGCCATCTTGGGTCAGACCAAGCTGCTGTCAGAAACAACACACATCAATGGATGCTAATCATACTTTTCGACTTCAGACACTCTGAATGCGATCAACTCTCAGCTGATTTCCAGATAATCTGGCTGACTGGAAACCAGGACGTTTCCCGGGTTACCAACTGATTGGTCTGATTTCCTGTTTGAATAAATCATTTGGTTTTTGTATTGATGGTTAGTAAACTTCCAGAGATAATTATCAAGTTGTCTGACTTTTATTCCGCTAATGGCTGCACAAATAAAAAAAGACTATAAACCAGATCCAGTGGGATTAACTTTCATCAGCAGGATTATGACAGATTATCCCCATGGTGAGTTACAGGGATAAAAGCAGCTGATTTATAAAAGGTGTGAATAATGTATATAAATATATATAATATATGTCAGCCATTAAATGATTAAATCACAAATATTCACATCTGCATAAATAATGATACAAAAATATAGTGTAAAACTGAATAAAAAAAACAAAACTATTGACAATATCCCTTTACTGGCCCTGGTTATCCCTTTACTGGTCCCGGTTATCCCTTTACTGGTCCCGGTTACCACTTTACTGGTCCCGGTTATCCCTTTACTGGTCCCGGTTATCCCTTTACTGGTCCCGGTTATCCCTTTACTGGTCCTGGTTATCCCTTTACTGGTCCTGGTTATCCCTTTACTGGTTCTACTTAACTGGCGTAACTTTCTGAAGGACTGGTGTGGACATGTCCCCACCAACTTTGGAATGGTGGGGTCAGTCTCCACCAATAATTTGTACATTTGTGTTCGGATCATTTGCTTTAGCCATCAACAGTAACCTCAGGACACGCCCCCCTGTGTGTATTCAGAGTTAGTGCTTTTGTCTCGCTATCCGGCTGCTCTTGAGTCCCGCCTACTGATATAACATCATTGGATCCTATGTCCATGGCTCCACGTCTGTCACTTTATGATAGAACATGATTGGCGGTCGCTATTCACCGCATACACAGCGGCTACATGATTGGAGGAGAGATGAAGCACAGCAGCACTCATTAATATTAATTCATCTCAGAATTCTGACTTTAATCTCAGAATTGTGACTTTCATCTCACATTTCTTTTTTCTCAATGCTTTTCACTCCAAGTATACATACAACTCCAGTGAAGTGGTCAAATTACTCAGAGGAATGACAACAGAGGTGAGAGGTTTGTTTGATCAAGTTGAAACACTTTTCTCTTGCTTTTGCTAAACCCTGTGTCTCCTGCTGAGGTAGAGAGGACTTTTAGAGCTCTCAGGAGGCTAAAAACATGGCTCAGATCAACACTGACCCTTAATAATGTTGCAGTGCGCCATGTCCACCAGGCAATCCTTGACAGTGTAGACATCAGTCAGATATGTGAGCAGATAGTGTCAATAAATGAGTGGAGGAGGCAGGTGTTTGGCACATTTAAACGATTGTTTTTCTGAGATATAGGGAGGGTTTTCTTACCTGCCAAGTATCAGCAGTAAAATAGTTTGGTTGTTATGATTTTTTAATGTTATAATATAATTGGTTGTTACACAAGTGACAAATACTTTCATATTTTAAAGTTCTAAAATATACATTGGCACTTACAACTATTCGTATTACTTGCACCAAAGTCTTGCCTGGTCGAAGGCTGGGAACCAGTTCCACAGTGAGGAATATCTGCTTCCCAGCAGCCTTTCAATTCATTTCAGTTTTTTACTAAAGCTCCAATTCACATCATGTCATCTTAGGTCTCTGTATAGATCCAGATCAACCAGATAACATTTTTAATAAAAATAAATTGAACTTTATTGATTCACAATGGAGAAATTCGCTCTCTGCATTTAACCAATCCCCTTAGGGAGCAGCGGGCTGCCATTGTGCGGCGCCCGGGGAGCAGTGTGGGGTTAAGGGTCTTGCTCGGGGACCCAGAGTGGCAGTCTGTTGGAGTGGGACTTAAACTCAGAACCTCAGGATTCCAGGCCCTATGCCCTAACCACTAAGCCGCCTGTCCCCCTAAGTTAGGTGAAATCATCTGTCAGCAGGTGAGGATGAAGAATAAAAATGTTCTAATATATAGAACCTGTTTATTATCTAATTCAGTTTGATTCAGTCTTTTTTACACAGTAAATATTAAGTGTTTGCAGCTGCTTCAGATGTTATCATCCCAATAAATGGTTGTTATTAGCGGCTATCAGTCCCATAGAATGGCTTCAGATTGGGCCAAAAGGCTCAGTGGGTTATCACCAGTGAATCCTAATCCTAACCCTAAAGTAATTCCTTTTCCCGTGGAATTAATTAATCTATTTATGTGTAATCTGAAAATAATCTCAGCAGTTCTTCATGTGCTGCGAATATAACTAAATAAAAATAAAATGACCCGCATCTCGCTCGTATTAAACAAACCAAAAATCAGTAATCTCATATCCTGTCACTGAATTGTAGAATCCTCTCCCTATGAATATTTAATTCTCTGTGAATTAATGCTGATCATTCTTTAATAAATTCCTCATCTAACGGACATGCAGCGTTTGTTTTAAAACTTTAATGTTTTTAAACCTAAAACATTAGGTTTAAAACCTTATGGACCTAGGGAATGATTTTATTTTATGTTAAATCACAAAATCAGACTAAATCAGGGAACAAAGCAGCGTGATTGGCTGTAAGGAGAGCGGAGACTGAGTTTACCGAAGGAAACCTGCTGCTGACCAGGTTAGCTCTGAGGAGGATGTTACTATGGCAACAGATACGGAGGATGAGGAAACTCTGTGGAACAGAAAAGTCAGATTATCCCTGATTTCAGGTTTATAAAACATCATTAAACCTTTTTCGTGAAACGGAGCCCTGCTTAAAAGGAAGAATTTATTTTTCTATATGTCATTTCTGGACAAACCTCACTGGAATATTTTCATTAAGAATATTTTAAAATGTGGAGATTCAATTCTAAGCTTATAGTAATTATACGCCTAAATCAAAATCATAAATTAGTTACGTTGAATTAACCTAATTCCGTTACTTCCATTCACTCATGTTGGAGCTGCAGTCTATAGGGCACGGATTAGAGCAAACGACACATTTCAAAAGCAGGATCTCCTCCAATTAATGCTGGGGAAATGTAAGACAAACAATTTATACAGTTTATTAGCAAAAAGAGGCAATAAGGGGGTGAGCCGCCCTTTAGTTTGCAATTTGGTTATGCAGAAGTAAAAAGATAAAGCTAAATCCTCATAAGTGCAGAAATTGAAACAATTCTGCAAAGAAAAATGATCCAAAATCCTCCAAAACAGAAGGAAATCAGCGGGATTATTTATTGCAAAAGGTGGTTATTTGTTTTTCCCGAATGAATGAGCTGTTTTTTTAATATTTACTCAGGTTATCTTTGATTTTAAGACACATCAAGGTGTGACAAGAAAGTTTGAACGGAAGTGATCATAATTCACAGCTCTGTATCTGGAGGATAAACACTAAAAGTGGCAGAAAGTTCTGGAAAGCATGAATGTAGGAACATTTTCCTGTAGGAAAAGTCTGAACAAACAACACAAGACCAAACAGAGTTTGTCAAAGTTATTATTGTAGAATACTTTGATGGGTTTTTTTTCTTTCATACAGACAAAAGGTGTTGGATTTATTTCCCATTAAATTCTCTTAGATTTCAATACAGATTTAGTCTACAGTATACAGGTGTATTTATTCGCTTAAATAACAGGCAGGTAACTCTTTAATATATTCAATAGTCTTTAGATATTTTTGTTTTGCTTTTGTTTTTTAACTTTTTTTGGTCTTTTTTTTCAGTTGTTTTAGCACAGTTAAGGCTGTATTTTCTGTCTGCGGAACAGCGCCGCGTTGTGCCAGAAGAGAGCCGATCGATGGCCGATATTTACAGCAGCGTGTGCGATGGATTAACGATGGATTAGCTTCGCTCTGACCCCGCCTACCATGGCAGTAAACACCGGCGGCAGATCTAAGAGCGCAGCCTAAACAATGCGAGGACGCAGTGCACTTCTGCAGACTCTAGCTCTACGTTCCTCTGCAGGGTCAGGTCCCTCAGGCTGACGTCCTCTACTCACAGAGGTGGTGTCTCTGAAGACATGAGGTTTCTCGGGGGGGTGGTTGTTCGGTGGACAGAAAACACAGCCCTCAGGTTATGCTCAGGGGGGTGTGCAACCGTCTTCCATCAGTGGGAGCACCAGTGGAGAGAAATGAATCAGAATATACAAGCGCTTCCATGTTGTTGTTCCTCTCTTTCAGAAAAGCAAAAGGAATTAAATAAATAAAAATAAAAAAAGAAAGTGTAACAGGAACATAGTACCTGTAAATCATAGATGCACATTTGGGCGATCTGTACAGTCGTGGTGCAGTTCTACACTTTATAATTTCATCAAATATATTCTTTTTCACATTGTGTTTTTTTCCGGATGTGAAACTGTGGCTGGATGGTCGCGTGGATCGATGGCTGAGCAACGGAGGCCGGAGCTGCAGTCAAATATACGCCACTGCACATTGTCAGGGTCAGCCGGCGTCGCTCAGAGGCGCTGCAACAGATCCAACTGGAAGGGATGTAAATATAAGTGTGTCTCTGCGTGAGAGCAAAGAGGAAGAAAGCAGGCATGGAGAGATCAAAGCACACAGAGTGACAGTAGCCTAAATGATTTACCAACACAGAGTGACATTAATGATACCAAATGCATGCTTCAAAAACAGACGGACCAATACAGAGTCAGCGCCCGCTCCGGCGGGTCAGCCATGATGATGATGAAGAAGATGATGAGTTCTCTACAGCTAAGGGTGTTTCCAGAGATCTGCAAACAGCCTGGAAATCAACAGGCAGGACAGACGTGTGACTGGCTGTGTCTGAGTGCGGACAGGGCAGTCTGTTGCATATTGTCTGACTTGCTCTGGGTGGGGGGGGGTTAAAAGGTTTGCATTGTTCACCAAAGTCCCGCTCCAAGGAAACATGGAGGAAGCTGGTTAGTGTGGGATGCTGAGGGACGCTTCATGGGGAGGAGAGCTCTGCACCGCAGGGGTCGGTCTGATGGTCTCAGTCTGATGGACTGATGGACAGATGGTCTGATGGTCGGAGGGTCTGATGGTTGGAGGGTCTGATGGTCAGATGGTCGGAGGGTCTGATGGTTGGAGGATATGATGGTCAGATGGTCGGAGGGTCTGATGGTCAGATGGTTGGAGGGTCTGATGGTTGGAGGGTCTGATGGTCGGAGGATATGATGGTCAGATGGTCGGAGGGTCTGATGGTTGGAGGATATGATGGTCAGATGGTCGGAGGGTCTGATGGTCAGATGGTTGGAGGGTCTGATGGTCAGATGGTTGGAGGGTCTGATGGTCA
>NW_015151275.1:122457-125675 GCF_000732505.1 Cyprinodon variegatus | reverse complement strand
GTTTGGCTGCTGAGCTCTTTCCCACCAGGAGACTAGAATTTGGGAAATTTTTGAGAGGCGCTGAGAGGCAAAGGACCACCTTGAGATTCACCTGAATACTGGAACCGGGGGGGAGGGTTAAAGCCTGGGGGGCGGAGTCTAACTGGCTCTATTAAAGTAATGCTAGCATTTATAAATGAAACACGTTTTAAGTTTCATTAATGCTTCTTCATATAAATGAAGCATAAAGTATGTCCTAAATCGGAGGGACTCATTTTGCTATGAACTGACTCCAAATGAAGCCTTTCTAATGGTCGAACAGGAGCTCTCACTGGTCGTACTGGGAGACTTTCATAACCTGGCAGCAGCAGGATGGATGTGATTGAATTCAATCTATCAATCATGGCTGCTGCCCAGTCTGTCTGTGAAACGGAGGGACGTTTAGTACAATGCTTCCAGCTGATTGGGTGACGTGCCAGCTAGTGCCCGCCTTTCGTAAAATGCTCTCAGCCAATCGTAGCCGCAAAACGAAACACAAGCTGATAAATCAAACCTTTTCCAAATGCTGTCGGAAGAAAAGCACAGACTTTCCCATCTAGAAATGCACAAAGTGCTTCTCTGCTCCTTTTTTCACGAGAAATTGTCGCTATTTTAGCTAAAATCGCAGAAACGAGGGGTGAGTCCTCCAGCGTAGCTATTTTAGTGCCCAGCCTAGGCCCTTCTGACTGTTGTCATTCCTAAATGCCCCGCCCCCAAAAACACTGCTGGCATGTCATTGGTGGTTAGGAGACGGACATGTTAGCGGCAGTCTTTCAAGATGGATTTGTTGTGAGACTGAAAACTCAGATTTCACAACAATCCAGGTTAAGAGCGTTGCGCCTTTGGATAAAAGGAGCCGGATGTTCTTTCCTTTCGCAGAACGGAACCGGATCCAGAATCCAAGAAACAAGGAATCAGGGGGAGCAGTGAGAACAGGGCAGTCTTAAAGGGACACGGCCTGAGCATCTTAAAGGGTTAATGCTGCACCGATCCGGAGGGGGGGGGGGGCACAGTAGGTCAAGATCATTGAACCAAACAGACAAAAAGGAGAGGGGGGGGGGGGGGGCTTTCAGTTCAGTTTCTCGGATTTTTCTCATTTCTGTTCATGTATGTTTTATGAGAAAAGACGAAACACAAAGCAGAGAAATGGAACGAGACAGAAACCTGTAGAGCAGGACATTAATGGGGGGGCAGCAGAGAGGGGCGCGGGTGAAGTCATCAGGGTGGGTGGAGCAGTGCGCTTGGCAGGGTGGGGGGGTCAGAATGAACACTGAGTCTGAAGCTGTTCTGGGTTTGCTGGGGGTCCCAGCCCCACCCTGACTGTTCAGGGATTAGATGGGGGGGGAGGCTTGGTGGGGTTGAGGGGAGCCCCCCCCCCCGTTCCTTTTTTCAGAGCTAGTTTGGAGGGAGACTGGATGGAAATGTCCTCAGCCCTTCCCTCCCTCCCAGACCCGTTATAAGGACGTCTCCACGCAGAAGAGGTGTGCAGGGTGGGGGGCGGGGGGCTCCGCAGGCCGGGGCCTCCCAGGGAGGTTGTGGTGATGTTTGTGGGTCGTTTTGTTGCTGCTGTTTCTGTAGCTGCGGGGGCCCGGTGAGCTGCTGCTGCTGTTGTTGTTGTTGTTCCGGTTACACGGGGTCACTGGAAGGCTGTGCTGGCGGTAGGGCCGGGTCGGCCTGGTGCGGGCCGGGGGCTGGGCCGGAGGAGGCGGCGGTTTGCGGAGGGCCGGGTGCAGGTGCTGGTATCTGCTGAGCTCTGATTCGTCGTCCACGTCAGTGTCATCGATCAGCGGGATGTTATGGATGAGGTCGTTGATGAGGAACTCTGGGTGGGCCATGAAGTTGTGGATAGAGTTGCGGGATTCCGGCTTCTCCCGGCCCTCGTACAGCGAGCTACGGAAGGCTTTCACCACTCGCATCTGCCGGGGGTGAACAAACATGAGGGAAAGAGGGAGAAACAAGGAGAGAGTCAGATATGAGGGCCCACAAAAGGAGGCGAGGGAAACCCAGAAACAGACCGACTCGTTTCCTCCAGGAGACAGAAAGACGGACAGGTGGACACGGAGGACCAGGTGGACACAGGTCAGCAAAGGTCACAAGGTCTTCCAATCAGGTTTCATCTGGTTTACAATAGCGTCAAACAGGAAATCTGATAATAATGGAACCAATTTCTCATTTTCTAAATTGTTATTGAAGCTTTTGCAAACATAGAGTTACATCTGATAGAAATGCAGAGGGATTAAATATAGAACAATAAGTATAGAAGGTATTTCTAGTGTTTCATTTTAAATAACTCAGGAAAAAGACATTTCCTCCGCAACATCCAATTGATAAATAAAAAGAAACATTAAATTACAACATTCTTCAATTCAACTGAGAAGTTCTTCACCATCTATGTTGTAAATATCTGTAGTTAAATCTTTAAATAAAGGATGAAGCTTCCAGTTGTTTTATTTGATGCACTTTATTATACTATAAAAACAGGATTATGCTTATTCTTTAGTTTTCTTGCTTTTTATGAGGTGAAAGTGTCGATATAAAGCTAATAAAAGTGATTCTGAAATCACTGTGATTATATTTAAAGGTATAGTGGAGAAATTTCGTAAATTTTTTAAAAGCTGCATCTCCACTGTTAAAAAAAATGTACATGCACAACCCTGCAGCCGCTCCCAGAGCCAACGCCTATTAAACACATTCCAGAGCGTGCAGGAGTCCATTTCTCTTTGTGTTCGCTCTGTTTAATAGTTACTGTTTGCATCGATGGACTGGTGACCTGTCCAGGGTGGACCCCACCTCTCGCCCATGGACAGCTGCCGATCGGCACCAGCACCCCCTGATGGAAAATAGATGGATGTTTGCATTGTTCAAACATACGTTGATCCTCCAAGGACCCGGTCTATCTGGACTGGATCCTCCCAGGACCGGTCTATCTGGACTGGATACTCCCAGGACCTGTTCTACCTGGACTGGATCCTCCCAGGACCCGGTCTACCTGGACTAGATCCTCCCAGAACCCGGTCTATCTGGACTGGGTATTCCAAGGACCTGGTCTACCTGGACTGGATCCTACAAGGACCCGGTCTATCTGGACTAGATACTCCAAGGACCCGGTCTATCTGGACTGGATCCTCCAAGGACCCGGTCTACCTGGACTGGATCCTCCCAGGACCCGGTCTATCTGGACTGGATCCTCCAAGGACCCG
>NW_015151275.1:117755-120897 GCF_000732505.1 Cyprinodon variegatus | reverse complement strand
CTTGAATATAAGGAGGCTGGAAGAGTTTGACTATGCATTCAATCAGGTCCAGCCTTCTCCGGATTTCACCGCCTGTACGCTTTGTCACCTAGCAACCATGACAGTTGACACACAAAGCAGGCAAAGAACGGATGTTGAACTTCTCACTACTACTTTTCACGATCGTGCTCTGGTACGGATTGGGTCCTGACCTGATGTTCATGTTAAAATAAAATGATTTAGGCCATTTAGGAATAAGGGGAGTGGTGGCGTAGTGCTCAGGGCTAAGGCATTGGAATCCTGAGGTTGTGAGTTTAAACCCACTCCCACAGCCTGCCACTCTGGCTCTCTGCGCAAGACCCCTAACCCCAGATTGCTCCCCAGGCGCCGCACAATGGCAGCCCACTGCTCCCCAAGAGGATGGGGAGGGAAATTTCTCCAATGTGGGATCAATAAAGTTCAATTATTGTTATGAATGCAGATATATGAAAATGACCTGTAGACCTAAAGGCTGCTGTTCGCCATCGCCATCTGCTGGCGATACTCGCTCACGCATCCAGCAACCTGCAGCTCCAGTGAACGTCACAGTTCACCTTCTTTTCAGAGCTCTACTGCCATGTCTGCTAGATAACATTTCACACTTGATCTTCTAGTTTTCCTCCTTCTTTCACGCCTGTGCTGAGTGTTACTCCTGTAAATACTTAAAAATGTTATTAACCAATAAATGGAACAAGAACAAAAAGAAAGCACAGGAATAATATAGATAAGCCAGAAGGGTGCCATCATTTAATCTTTGTTTGCAACCAGCGGGAGCAGCTGACATAGAAATGTGTAATGATAGAATGTGACTAGGCTAAGTTCCGCTAGCATGCTAATCCATGCATGCAGAACCTGCAACAATGAACGGTGGACTAAAGAGTTCGAGTTCAACAATGAATGATGTCCGATTATAAAATAATATTTAGATTCATAAAGAAAATGGAAATTTTTCGTTTGTTCTGTCTATAAATGTATATCTATGGGGCATATTTGTTGCTCACAACCATAGTTTTAAAACAACATTTAACTTCAGTTTGAAACATTTCATATTTTATAAGGAAGCTTTTAGTTTGGATTTTTAAATAATTTGAACCTTGATAGTGAAGACTTGTTGACCATCTGAATCCCAACAGAACGTCCACCTGATCCCGCATCTCAAAAGAGCGAAAATGTGGAAAAAAGAAAGAAAAACTGAGCTGAATGATGACAGGTCTGTCAGTTCTCACACATCAATCAGGCAGCAGGAGACAGAGGGACTGAGCTGCCANGAAAAACTGAGCTGAATGATGACAGGTCTGTCAGTTCTCACACATCAATCAGGCAGCAGGAGACAGAGGGACTGAGCTGCCACCATCACAGAAGCTTCATCCAGGCGCGCTGAGCGTGAGCGTCAGGGTGGGGAGACAGTCGCACCACATGCATGCAGGGAGACGTGATGCTAGGCACCAACGAAGAAGAAGCAGGATGGTCCCAGTTAGTTCATGTGGAATCAGATAAATAAAGCAAACTGTCGGAGCAGAAAAGCATGCAGCAGTGAGTAAGCTGTCTTTTTTCCAGGCGTAGCTGGGTGGCTGATGTCTGCATGCATCATCCAGCTGTCTGTCATTATGTTAAAGAGCCGTCTCTAGCAGCATCAGCATCTTCTTTTGCACGCATTCACGCATGCACATGACGCTCTGCAGCCATGCAAGGAGTACGAAGCAGAGGGGCTACTCTGAGGATGATGATGATGGTGAGGTAGCTGCAGGATAATAAAACTAATGACATAAACTGCAAAACAGAAGAGTGACATCACAGAGAGCTCAGAGGAGGGTTATTGATCAGATTATTAGAAGAAGAAGGTGATTGGTTGAAAGGTGCAGCCAGGGCACCACGCCCGTCACATAGAGGCAGCCAGGTCATGCTGAATCAGAGCAGCGCTGCTCCCTCCACACACACACACACACCCGGTAGGGCAGCTTTCATCAATACATGTTAAGGTGGATTATGGTGGGAACATTCCTGTGCTGTGGTGGTTTGCTCCATGCATCCATCCCTCAAACCAAAACGAGAAGCAAAACAAAGAAGCAGCATGAGCTAAAAACAAAGACAGACCATTCAGTGCAGACAGGCAGAGCCTTACATAGAGACCAGGCTCCATGCCGACTGCAGCACCAACAGCAGTCCTTCAGGAGAGGTGGAGCGACCCTCAGCTGGATGGAGGCCGGTGCTGCAGTAGGCGGAGCTACAAGTCTCTATATATGACTCTGACTCCTGTTCACAGATAGACACAGACAGACAGACACAAAAACACACAGACAGACAGACACAAAAACAGACAGACAGATAAACAGACAGACAGATGGACGGACGGACGGTCAAGCAGTAGGTTCAGTGCTTATCTGTTTTTCCAAAGAGCCTTGCAGACTGTAGAAAAACACCTCATGCAGACTAACAATGGTTCAGAATGAAACGTTCTCCTTTCTGCCATGTTTCCATTTAGTTTTCATGGAATAAGTAAACTTTCGAGTATATGACACCCAGCGTGGGACCAGGGAGCTCTGCTGGCTTATGGACAGTTTCTCTCTCTGAGCTCTTTCAGCAGTGGATGGTCAAAGTTTGAGCAGAAACTCTGGCTGCTCAGTGCAAATCAACTGCAGACGAGAAGAAGATAAAGACAGAGAGAAGCTTTGAGGAAGATGTCTGGGTGATGGGGAACTGGAATCCACTCCTTCCTTCCTGCTTTAGAGCTAAATTTGGATTCAAGTTTACAGCTGAAATTAAAGACCTGGATCCTTTACAGAAACCCAAAGGGATCAGGCAGCATGGAGTCACTATGATCAAATGCTGCTGACCATCCTAAGCACCCCCCCACCCCCACTTTAATCTGCTGCTGATCTTCTGAACCTTTAGAGATTCTCTGATGTTTCACCTGTTTTATTCAGCGTCTGGATTTGGTTCTTCATTGTTTCCAACGAGGTGCTTCTATCTGATCACTGATATCAGAGCTGAACATCAATCTTATTATGTATTCAGGGTTTTTTAACAGACTGGAATTCTGCTGCCAGATTTACCCTGAACCTCCATGGAGACATTGTGTGAAACCATCAGATAACTGGTGGCAGGTGAGCAGGTCAGAGTAAAC
>NW_015151275.1:116225-117335 GCF_000732505.1 Cyprinodon variegatus | reverse complement strand
ACCCGCCTCAAAGCCAACGCTGATTGGACGTTCGTTTTGTGAACGGCTCCAAATTTTCTTCAACGAAGAGTCTCCAGACTGATTGGCGAGTGAAATCTTGAAAGCTTGCAAGATCAGGATGGTCTCACGAGGCTAGGTCAGAGTGCCACATGAGACAATCTACTCCTTCAAGAAAGAGTTGGGTTTGGTTGCTAAAAACCAGGCTCTCAGGGGATGCGCTGCCAACCAGTGGCTGGAGGTTTAAATGTTATATAAAATTACAATTAAATGGATGTTTGCCTATAAATATTTTACTTTTAAGATCCATGCAACAGTATTTAAAATCTATCAGAATATTGTCTAATGAAATGACAGAAAATGTGACATATTCAGCTTTTTCTTACAGCCACCTGTTTGTCACACTTTGGAGAAAACGTTCTGTGGTCTGAGTGGAAGGCGTGTCCCCCACCACCTGCGGCCATCTGATGGGGGCCATCATGCTGCGTTGGGACCTGGAGGATTTGCTGTGATAATGGATCTATGAATTCTATGTTCTACCAGAACCTCCTGAAGAAGTGCTTCAGCAACAGGACAGCGATCCAAAACCCACAAAGAATTTGCCCTTTGGATGGCTGAAGAAAAACCAGATGGAGACTTTGGACAGCTTAGTCAAAGTCCTGATCTGAATCCTAAAGAGATGATGTTGCCTAAAAAGGCTGTTCCTGGTGAAAACCCTTCCAATACGATTCAATTACAACAATTCTTCAAAGATGGGAGGACCAAAAGCTGGAAAAGACCCCTGATAGGAGCTTTGGCTGCAAAGGGTGGAATGACCGACCGACAGACCAACCAACCAACCGACCAACCAACCAACCAACCGACCGACCGACCGACCGACCAACCAATCAACCAACTAACCAACCGACCGACCAACCAACCGACCAACCAATCAACCAACTAACCAACCAACCAACAAACCAACAAACCAACCAACCAACCGACCAACCGACCGACAGACCAACCAACCAACCGACCGACCAACCAATCAACCGACCAACCAACCGACCGACTGACCAACCAACCAACTAACCAACCAACCAACCGACCAACCAACCGACCGACTGACCAACC
>NW_015151275.1:113383-114826 GCF_000732505.1 Cyprinodon variegatus | reverse complement strand
ACCCTTCCAATACGATTCAATTACAACAATTCTTCAAAGATGGGAGGACCAAAAGCTGGAAAAGACCCCTGATAGGAGCTTTGGCTGCAAAGGGTTGAACAACAGATCAACCAACTGATCAACTGACCAACCAACCGACCAACTGACCAACCAACCGACCAACCAACCGACCAACCAACTGACCGACCAACAGACCAACCAACCGACCGACCGACCAACCAACTGACCAACCAACCAACCAACCAACCGACCGACCGACCAACCAATCAACCAACTAACCAACGGACCGACCAACCAACCAACCGACCAACCAATCAACCGACCGACCAACCGACCGACAAACCAATCAACCAACTAACCAACCAACCAACCGACCAACCAACCGACCGACTGACCAACCAACCAACTAACCAACCAACCAACCAACCGATCTACCAACCAACCGACCGACCAACCAATCAACCAACCAACCAACCAACCAACCGACCGACCAACCAACCGACCGACTGACCAACCAACCAACCAACTAACCAACCAACCAACCGACCTACCAACCAACCGACCAACCAACCGACCGACCAACCAATCAACCAACTAACCAACCGATTGACCAACCAACCAACCGACCAAACAATCAACCGACCAACCAACCGACCAACTAACCAACCAACCAACCGCCCGACCAACCAATCAACCAACTAACCAACCGACCGACTGACCAACCAACCAACTAACCAACCGACCTACCAACCAACCGACCAACCAATCAACCAACTAACCAACTAACCAACCGACCGACCAACCGACCACACAAACAACCGACCAACCGACCAACCAACCAACCGACCGACTGACCAACCAATCAACCAACTAACTAACCAACCAATCAACCGACCGACCAACCAACCAACCAACCAACCGACCAACCAATCAACCAACTAACCAACCAACCGACCAACCAACCGACCGAATGACCAACCAACCAAATAACCAACCAACCGACCAACCAATCAACCGACCAACCAATCGACCGACCGACCGACCAACCGACAGACCAACCAACCTACCGACCGACCAACCAACCTACCGACCGACCGACCGACCAACCGACAGACCAACCAACCGACCGACCAACCAACCTACCGACCAACCAACCAACCAACCAACCAACCAACCGACCGACCGACCGACCAACCAACCTACTGACCAACCAACCTACCCACCAACCAACCGACCAACCAACCGACCGACCGACCGACCGACCGACCAACCAACCAACCGACCGACCAACCAACCTACCGACCAACCAACCAACCAACCGACCGACCGACCAACCAACCTACCGACCAACCAACCTACCCACCGACCAACCAACCGACCGACCGACCAACCAACCGACCGACCAACCAACCGAGCAAAGGACCGACCGACCGACCGACGAAC
>NW_015151275.1:108867-112007 GCF_000732505.1 Cyprinodon variegatus | reverse complement strand
ACCAACCGACCGACCGACCGACCGACCAACCAACCTACCGACCAACCAACCGACCGACCGACCAACCAACCGACCGACCGACCAACCAGGTGAGGGTTTTTTTTGTTTTTAGGGGACCATCCTGTTTTTACACGGAATTATCCAGGACCGAATTTCTATTTTCACTGAATAATAACGTGTTAATTTAAAAACTACACATCGTTTTTCCTTGGGTTGTATTTCATTGTTTTCATTTGTTGATGTTCTGAAGCTTTAAAGTATCACAAACAAAAACAACCCGACTCTATTGGATGAGCTGAAGAAAGTCAACAACCTTCTATTTATTTGGCTACAGATTTATTAGCAACAACTATAATGGTTCCTGCTTAGATTATCATAGAACTGATAGAAGAAAACTTTCTAAGCTGCTGTTTAATGGTTTTCAATTGGAGCGCCTTTAATTCTTCTCCTCTATAAATAACTGTATGGCTTAGATATTCCAGATTTGCTGTTAGTGGATCAACCAATCAGACCTCAGGTCTACTGGATCAAGTCTAATCTGCAGAGCCAGAACCAAACATGGAGAAGCAGCTTTTACATCCGCTGCTATTCTGGAATAAACTTCCAGAAAACTGTAGAAATCCACATTAAAAACACCATCTTATCTGTCTTTTATTATTAATATTTTCATTTTTTACTTGCTATCATGTACTTTTTTCTGTGTTGTTTTTTTTTCTATCACAGCACCTTTAATTGCTTAAATTCCCAATTTGTGCTAAACTTCTTAGTCTCTGGAATGTTTTTCTGGTGTGAGTGAGCTTCCGGATCTTTGCTGCACGCCTGAGAACATTTCTCCATCACGATGAACAGCATGTCTATAAGAAGCCGAAGGATCATTTCTCCTCACTGGATGGTTTTCCAGCCAAAGACCTAAACCAGGAAGATCCCTCCAGTTGAAATCTGTCTTCTTGTGAATCTCTTTAATGTGGAATCTCTTATTGTTCCAGACAACCAGTGAACCTCAGTTCATCATCAGTTATCATCCACCAACTCCTTCCTGATAAGTCTGCAGTTCCCCGATTCTTAAAGCTCTCTGGTTCTCCATGTGATTCTAAATGTGGGTAAAAACCAACATGGCGGAATCATCCAGCCAGTCTGGTTCTCGCTCTGAATGTGAATCACCATGATCACTTAATCCACGCTATGGCTGCACAGACAAGCAGATGGGGCAGTATACAGAAATGTTCCAGGAACTGAACAACTCCAGCGGGTCTACTCCCTCAACAGCCGGCGTAACCACCGTTCCTGAACTAACTCCTCCCCCCAAACTCTTGTTTTTGGCTCATCCTTCATAATCTTCCCCTGCTGTGACAATAGAGTCAAGCCATGCAGTCACTGCCGTCTGTCAAACTGTCTACAGTCAAGACCTCTCCCTGGTTCCTCCGGAGTTTCCTGACCTTCATCTGGTTTTCATGACTGTCCTATTGAGCTGCTTCCTGGAGCTCCTTATCTGTACACTAGGTTTTATGATCTAAGGAGACAAATGAAAGACTGCATTCTAGGTCACTGTGAATACCTGGTAACACCTTTCAAACTCTCAAACACACCTGCAGTTTTTCAGCTCCTGTTGAACTTAGAGATTTTTAAAATCATTTTGTACTTGAATATCTTGATGACATTCTGATTTGTTACCAGGACCTTATCCAAGCATAAGATCCATTTGAATCAAGTTATTCCAGAGAATCAACTGTTTGTAAGCTGAGAAGAGGAAGTTTCATGCCACATCAGTCACCTTTTTGGGACACGTTCTGGAGAACGGCCGGTGAAGACAGATCCAGAGAAGGTTTAAGTCATCCTCAATTGGCCTACTCAACTCGCAAGCAGCTACTACGTTTTTACAGGATTCGCCAACTTCTAGCCCAGATTCTGTTGTGTCCACAGAGCTGTTTTGGTTTGGAGTTTTTGTTTTTGTTCTCTCACTTTCATTTTCAGGGTGTGCCAGGCAGGTGAAGCTCCCAGCTGGCACTCATCCGCCGGAATCAAGGAAGCAGTATTTAAAGGAGTGGAATCCCTGAGGCAGACGACAGATGGTTACCTATACCAGTGGTAACTGGGTTCCTCATCAGAAGACTTCCAAGTCAGTTGAACTTGTTTTCATCCTCTTACTTACCAGTCGTGTCTCTGATTCCCTTTTAGTTTACCTCTTGCTGAAGGCTGGTTCCTGGTTACTCCTTCCTGGCTGTCCTCCTGGTCCTTCCTCAACGGCGCTTTCCACTCCTCCCAAAAAGTCTTCCTTTCAAGATCCTCTAAAGTGGAGCTCCACCTTCCATCGCAACTTAGAGAACCGGATCACTCCAAGGAGTTCAATCCCTCTCTGTGGATACTGTTGTCCCACCTTTTTAGCCTGTTTCCAAGCCCTGTGAGGTAAGTCTGCCCTCACTGTTCATCTCTTCATCGGTTGGAACTCGTACTCATTACCTTACCTGTTTTGCAGTGAGACACCGCATTGAATTCCCTGCTTACACTTCTGCCAGTCTTGATCCGCAATCAAATGTCATATTCACTAATAATTACTATCAAACTGCTCAACCCCTCACTAACCTTTCCTCCTCAAAAATATGTTTCAAAGGACTTTTTAAGAGCTCAAGAAAAGGTTTGCCAATGCCCCTAAAATGGTTCAGCTAGATCCAGAGAAACAGTCTGGCCTTGTAGGTGATTCCTTTGATTTAGGGGGGGTGCAGTCTTTTCTCAAATTTTCTCTGACAATAAATTCATCCATGTGCTTTTTTTCCCCACCGTTTGTCTCAACCAGAATAAAACCATGATGTGGGCCATAGAGAAGCACTTAGCCATAAAAATGGCTCCTGACTTTCTGGGTCTGGAAGGAGTTTTATACTCCTTTAGGGCTGAAGACCGCTCTCAGTTCAGGTTTTTATCCCCAAACGGTCAATCCAAATGCATGAACTAGGAGCTGGAGGCATCCCTCCATCCATCATCATGGATTACTCAGCTAGCCTCGTGAGACCATCCTGATCTCGCGAGCTTTCAAGGTTTCACTCGCAAATCAGTCTGGAGACTCTCCGTTGAAGAAAATTTGGAGCCGTTCACCAAACGAACGTCCAATCAGCGTTGGCTTTGAGGCGGGTTGAGGTGTGACGCAA
>NW_015151275.1:99078-108565 GCF_000732505.1 Cyprinodon variegatus | reverse complement strand
TCTTCGTCGTCGCTCTGTTAGTACGTCATATGCTTCATTGATCTGATTGATTGGTTTATTTGGCCCGTCTATCACCAACATAGGCCAATCAGCTAACCAGTATTTTCGCCCCTTCCCAAAATTACTTCAACGGAGGGTTTCCAGATGGATATGCGGAGCAAATCCATCTGGCGGAGTCAGGGTAGTACTCAGCTGCCTTGGGTCAAATATGCACATAATTGTCCAACTTCTTCTGCCACTGGTATGACTCTATTTGAGTCCTCTGTAGGATACCAACCTCCCCCGTTTCCATCTAAAGGACATTTCTGTAAACTCTGTCAAACATTCGGCGCTGCAGACGGGTCTGGGACCGGTCAGTGGAAACACATCAACGTCTGGCCGATGGGAGAAGGATTCCTGCTCCCCAGTACTCACCTGGTTTGGCTATGAACCTGAGACATTAACCTAAAGGCTTCTGATACCAGATTCATCCTTTCATTTGAAATCCAGGCAGCACTCAGCCTCAAGCTGCCGGATCATATAAAGATTCACCCTGTTTTTCACATGTCTCTGATCAAGCCTTTCCTCTTTGCCTTCCTTCCAGTCCCCCTCCAACCGCCCAGGTCATTGATGGAGCTCCTGGCCTTTACTGTGCAGAGGATTTTGGATGCGGATGGAGTTTTCAGTTTCTGGTTGATTGGGGGGTTATGGACCTGAGGAATGGAATTGGATCCCTCGTCCTTTCATTCTGGACTCTGTCCTTGTTGGAGATATTTGGGCTTCCTCTTCTGGACCATCAGGGGGCAGTCCTCCCGCCATGTTCTCAATTCCTGTCACAGTGAGTTTTTAATAAATCTTTAAAACTCACTGGTTATCCGTGTGATTCTGCAGGTGGGTCAAGAAAACTATAAAACCAACAAAACTGTCCTGCTTTATGGAATTTTTACAATAATGTAAAAATAATAATGCACCTGAGAACCAGGACTGGAGAAGCTCTCTCTCCCTGCAGCCCTCCTTACTGTGGACTGTCAGACACTGACGGCGTGACAATAGTAAACGCTTTGGTTTAACGCATGCCGACTTTAAATGCTGCAGATTCTGCATTCAGTCCAAATAAGCTGAGTAAAGTAAGGGCGAGCGCTAACAGCAAAACCCAGGTTTTCAAATGTAAAGGGAAAAGTTCATTTCCAGATGGTCGGGTCTGATAATCTGTCCTCCTCTTTTCAGAGTTCAAACCAAAGAGAATGATGGGGATTTTAATTTTCCCTCAGGCTGCTCAGCAACATGATTCAGAGAAACAAACCTGCAGTTGCCGCTTCGCCGTCCCTCCCTGTTTGTTTGTCTGAAGACAGCGGCTGGAACTGTTGCTGTCCTGAATATAACGGCCTTTGGAAATATAATGGGGAGCTAAATAAAGGCTGCAATAAGAAGCAGAGGCAGGGGCTGCAGCTCAGCACCAATTTATCTCTGATCTGGCAGCCAGTTTGGTACATCTGAAGATGTTTTTTTTTTGCATGACATCACATTATAAAGAGATGAAGAGCTGATGTTTGATCCATCATGAACCCCAGGTGTTTCCTCATGACTGTGCAGGATGCGAACTCCCAGCCCAGGCCTTTCTAAGCCATTCCTACAGGCGACGGGAGGGGGTGGGTGGGTGGTGGGGGGACTGAAGGTCAGCGTGGGGTGGAATGAGGCGGAGTGGGGGGAGGGGGGTGATGGAAGGTTAGGATAAGCAACTGAGAAGGCAAATAAAGGCAACCAAATGAAGACACAGCACGCATGCATGCACACTTCTCCACAGGCATCCAGGCACTAAGTGCACTACAGGTCAAACTCCGGCCGATACATCTGCAGACCCACGTTCAGCGCATCCAAGCTCACTTTCAGACAGGCAGACGCAGAACTGACATTCATACAAATAAATGAGAGATGAAGGGTGCAGCTTTTTTAATCAGACCATGGATAGATGATAAAAAACAACATGAGGTGAAAAAAAAGGGAGAAAAACGGGATGGAAAAGAAAGACGTTCTAAATAAATCTTATCAGTGCTAAACAAGAGCCTGAATTTAGATCTGTTCAGATCTAAATAGCTCTACGTATGAAGAAGAAGAAAACGTTTAACGGTCCCAAACAGGGAACCTGCATCGTCTCATCAATAAGCTGTGAGAGGAGAGAGGAAAAAACAAAGAGGTTTGGACAGAGAGAAAGAAATCAGGACTTTCTGAAGACATGGGGGCAAACGTGTGACGTCAGAGCTGGAAATGCTGTTACATCATCAACTAGTGGACAACAGTGCAGCAAACAAACTAAGAGCAGCAGAGGAAGGAAAGGAAGAGGAGGAGAGAAATGCTCCTTGGGTTTATGCTCAGAAACAGCAGTGATGGGTTCTTATACTCGAAGGTTTACAGGTTAACAGCAGCAGCATGGAGAGAATGGATCTGATGGCAGAGAGATATAATCGACCATTTTCACAGCGCTAGTCTATCACCTTATCATCATAAAGAGAAAATCCAAATGACACCATTTTATTAGAGACGTTAAACCAAAACAACTACGCTTGACCTCATATGCAAACAGGAAAAGGAGGCGCAGGAGGAGCTGCCTTTACTCCCCTGAACTTTAGGAGGGTTTCTTCTTCTCCTTTAGGTTCTGAATCTGCCCCAAGCTGAGATTCAGGCTTCAGGGTTAGCGATGTGACACCGCGTTCAGAGGGAGAGCAGCCAGGCGCCTCCTGCACCAACCCACACTCAACAGGGGAACAGTCTCTGGCCCGAGACGGATACTGGGACTGGACCAGTCCAGATCAGACCACAGCCACACAACTGGTCAGGACTGGGTGCTGGTCAGGACCGGGTTCTGGTCAGGACTCGTGCTGGTCAGGACCGGGTTCTGGTCAGGACCGGGTGCTGGTCAGGACTCGTGCTGGTCAGGACCGGGTTCTGGTCAGGACCGGGTGCTGGTCAGGACTCGTGCACCATGAGGAGGAAAATCCAAACAAAGAAAGAAAACAGAGACAGTGCACACACACGAGCAGCTGGCGGGCCGAAGGGACACAACCATGGAGAGTAAAAATACCGCAGTCCACGTGCCGTGCAGCAGCGTACAGGAGTGTTAGTGTGTGTGGATGGGTGTGTGCCAGTTCATGTGTGTGTGTGGGAGATGTGTGTGCATGCTTTCGGCAAACTCACTCCCAGGGGCTGGGCTGGTATTGGCTGTAGCGGTGGAGAGAGCTACGTGAGAGGGGGTAGAGATAGTGTTTACGTCGTGGAGCTGACTGAGCACGGAGGAGCGCCGTCTCACTGCTCCCTGAAAGGAACCGCTTCGCTTGAATGTGCTCACTACCTCCATCTGCAGGACAGAGACAAAACAGCAGCATCACTCAGTGAGGGAAGGAGGCCTGGCCTGAGGGGGGGTTTCTCTCGCCCTGATGAAATTATTGCCCTGATGTCCTTTTCTCCTCCAGCTTCCCTAAACACACCGTTGCCCCCCCGACTGAATCCCCTTTTCCTGCCAAGCAGTTGCATTTTCTTCCAGTCTTTGCAAAGTGGTCTGTTAATAGTTCTCTGAGATTCCCCCTATTAGAGGACTTCCACATTTAGCCTGCTAAAAGCAGAAGGCAGCTCGACATTTTTGTCAATTTAAGCTAATATTTGACCTTAAAGTGAGGCAGTGTTGTTTGAATCTCCAGCAGCCTTTAACAAACACAGGCTACACTGATTTATCTGCTTTAACTCTATAGAAAAAACCCACAAATAACAAACTGACAGAATCCATTAAAGCGACATTTAATGACTGTATTTACTTATGTGTTACACTGGTGTTTTATTACCTCCATTGATACTCGGAACCATTTTAATAAGTCAAGAATTTTGAATCAGTTTATAAATAAGCTGGTCAGCCATGACATGTCTGTCAGGGGTACAGCACAGGAATAAAAGACTGCTAACGCAACACGTTTCCCCTGCTAGCAGATCAGCATGACCGACCCCCAGATTCCACATCCTCAGTCAGCGCTCCGCCCTGCTCACGTACGGCGTGTGGAGCACGCTACTACTCCGCACGTCACCGTTCACATACATCGTCTCCGTCCTCACCTTCAAAATACAGAGCTGAGCTATTTTTAGCTCCGCGGCGGTCCGGCCAGGTCCAGATCCGTTACTGCAATCGCACCAAACAGGAAAAAGGATGGCGAGAAGATCCTGTTTGTCAAATTAAAATATGGCAACGACAGATCGGTAACTAGAGATTTGAGCGTAATTCTTCTATATTCCCAAAAACTAAGAGCGTTTAATTAAATAACTGGATGCCAGCTATCGGTACTTTAGTAGACAAGGAAGCACATTTCTCATCTATTTAAAATATTTATTTTATACAGAGGCTTAAAAGTTTCATAAAATCCAGCCTGTTTGAGCAGAAGCGTGTGTGATTGATGCTGATGGTGAGTTTTAATTATATTACATGAAAATAGGCCTTAATTTCAACATGTTTTGAATTTAATAATAATATTGCGCATGCTCTCCTTGAGCTCCAAGGAAGTCGAAACGGAGCAAGACGGGAGGAACCGCAGAGGCTGTAGGCTTTGCTTTACACAGGCGGTCTGGAACGGAGCGGGGCGGAGGATGTGGCTATCGTTGTGAGCGGATCATTTGGAGACGTTAACCCAAGAACTGCAAGTTTGCACCACTGCAGCCCAATGCAGGACCTGCAGGACCACGTACGACCATGCAGGACCTTGCAGGGCCATGCAGGACCTTGCAGGGCCATGCAGGACCTTGCAGGACCATTCAGGACCTCGCAGGGCCTTGCAGGAACTTGCAGGACCTTGCAGGACCTTGCAGGGCCATGCAGGACTTTGCAGGACCATGCAGGACCTCGCAGGGCCTTGCAGGACCTTGCTGGCTCATGCAGGACCTTGCAGGACCTTGCTGGCTCATGCAGGACCTCGCATGGCCATGCAGGACCTTGCAGGACCTTGCAGGGCCTTGCAGGACCTTGCTGGCTCATGCAGGACCTTGCAGGGCCATGCATATCCAGCAGCAGCAGAAGAAACAATTTCACCAAGGGAAAGGGAAAAAGAAGAGACATCAGAAAACGAGGATAAACATTGTGCTAGCTTCCTGCAGGTGGGAGGAGCTAATGAAGGAGAAAGATTTTAAAATGTAACCTGAAGTTACCATGTTTTTTATTGACAAGGAAGTGAACTTTATTGCCTAAATTAGCTTAAAGCGAAGTTTTTCCATAAATAAGTAAATGATGCTGTTTGCCATAGAAAGCATAACAGTAGATCCTGTAAATGCATCATTGGTTCTGAATCGGAGGTTTAAGTGGGTTTAGATACTTCAAAGATGCAATGAACACTTTTTATCACACTGAACGTCAGTTTGTAGAGACTTTGCTTCACTTCAGACACACTGGGCCTCAACATGTTTAAGGATGTAGCCTGCGTAGGAGTGAAACACCCCCATACTACCGTTAGATTATAGTAATCCTTTCAGCCCTTTGAGGTAATCCCCAAAGAGATGTTAGCATCTAAATGTGGCGCAGCTAAGACCATCAGATAAAATCCATCTGATATACTTTTGATAAAAACTTGTTCATCATAGTGGAGAAAAAATCTAAAAAATAAAATCAATTAAGTGGAGTAATAGGCTTTTATTCTGCGTCTAGAGATAAAACCATAGAGAAACTTCGTTCTCACACTCATGCCAGTTTTTTGTGAATGTAACTCAGTTTTTATTTCAACGAAACCTTGGAGCCGCTCAGAGGTGAGGCGACATTCAGACCTACTCAGCATCTCTGAAAAATATATCAGACTACTTTACAAAAACACAAGAAAATCTGGCTGCTTAGTGGAAAATATGAGCAAGCTAACGTTACATCTGTGTCATTTTGTGCTCAGACCAAATAATCTGACAGAAACCTGTAGACCTGTGGAGCGGGCACTAAAACAGAGCAGCTGGCCCAGCTCTCTGAGGAGAGTTGATCTTCATGCAGGTAAACGTTTATCTTCACATGAGCCTTAGATAGTTTGAATGAGGACGCTCCATCAATAAATAAACACGCCCCCTCATGGTGACCATGTGCTCAGAAGGTACCACCTCCAAGACATAGGAAGCCGTTTTCAGAGGATTTAGAACAGAAATGTCAGCTGTGTCAGAGAGAAAAAGTAAAGCATTATGTTTGGCACATTTCAGAGGACCAGCAGAGACTGGATGAGACAGCCTGACTTTTGAAGAGCAAGAACAAATCAGTTTAAGACCTTAAACTTATCAAAGAGTCCGTATTTCTAAGGAGTTCTTTATCTCTTTACAAAAGTCTGTTCTTCAAGCATGAGAAGACCATGATACCTGCAGTTTATCTGGGTTGGGCTGAATTTCAGGGACCTTATCACCGAATGATGGGGGTGTTAATAAATTAGCTGCTTGATGAAAGCAGAGCAAACATCAGGAACAGTGATTGGCTCAGAAACGGCCCAGATTTTTCCTCCGTTCACCTCAAACAAACTGCACACGTGTCATGGCCGAGTGAAGGTTCAGGTTGAAATGTCTGGGTGTCCGTGCTCCGCTGCCAAAGTCACAGCTACGGTTGGAACTGGAGCTCCAGTCTGATAGTACCTGAGTCTGGATACGGTTAAGGCCTCTGAACCAGAGGATCTGTCCGCGGCGCAGCTCTCGCTCTGCACAGTCAATCTCCTCCTCATCCTCGGCAAGCTCCTCCCCTTCCTCCTCCCCGGGCTCCAGGCCAAGCCCCGCCTCTTTCAGACATGGCAGTCGCTCTGTTGGAACTGTGGCGATCACCTGGGTGCCACATTTATTGGCATTAGGACAGTCAGCTCCTTCATTTTCATTTAAAACAATCAAAGTAGTCTCAGATTAAGCCAGATTATGGCCATTTCAGGATTTAGATTAGCAAGAACTTCTAGAGGAGAAATTGAGGAAAACAGTCAGAACTTTTGTTACCTGTCCATATTTGATTAAATAACCGACATATTAATAAAAGTGCTTTAATTCCCCAAATTGAGACAGATTTAAAATCCAGTTAACTTCATCATTTATAAATACAGCAACAGTAAAAATGTTTTGAAATGAATGTTCAGCCTTTTACGTGCATCTAGAAGGCTCTTTAAAACAATTAAAAACATGTAAATGTGCTTTTTTATCAGGTGTGTAACTCGATGTGATGTTTCTAGAGATCTAAATCTGGATTCTAATCTACTTCCATCCAATTTCTGCTGCAGCGCTAGCCTAGTAAACTAGCCCCACCCGCTAGCGGCCAAAATCATTTTTGCCTACAAGTGGTCTCAAACAGACGGGCCAATCACAACGCAGAGATGCGTTTTGAATTTTTGGATGCAAAGTGGGCGGCGTTTTGGCTGGACGACAAAGCTGCGTGACGCTGGAGAAAGCACAACAACAAACCGCACTCTGGAGAGACACAGCAGGCTGAAAAGCTCACCTGCCCCCAGAGAAGCTCTCCAACTCCCACAAATAGACACCAGAGCCACTGCTCCACGTTGAGGGGGGCACAGCTGAAGGGTTTCCCCCCCCACTGCACGATCACAATCTGCAGAGGAAACATAAAAGAACGTTCAGTTAAACCACCGTCCAGCGGCCCTGAACGCATCATTCATTACTGCAATCACAAGAAAACAGAGAAGTCTTCGTCTGATTTGGGGTTTTTGAATGTGACTAAAAGGCTTCTCTCTGAGCTGCATGTTTTATTTCAGAAGAAGAAAATGTTTTACAGCTGAACATTTCCTTCTGTTCCAGCTCCTAATAATCCTGCATAGGTATGATGGAGGCTGTGCAGAAGATTTTTTATCACATATTATCATTTTGATTCGATCAGGATTTTAGCCATCTGTCAGGGAAAGAGAATTCTCTCTTCCACAAATTCAAATGTCCAGTTTTCTTAGTTCTTCATATTTATTCTAAAACAGAGCAGATACCCTGAATGTATGGCAGATATACCAACAGCAGGCAGCGATAAAACCTGTAAATCAGGAAGAGGAACCAAGTAATGAGGAAACAGAGACACAAGAATAACTGGGAAAAAAGGAGACAAAGAAAGACAAATGGAGGAGCAGCACAGCAGAGCAGGACGAAAGGAGAGAGAAAGGGATGTAAGATAAAAAGAAAGGATGGAAATAAAAAAGGAATTTCAATGCATGATTTGATCAAATCGACTTAAGTGACTTGGAGTGAACTGGAGCTATGGAAGGAAGCCGAACTACTCCAAGGAATGAATTGAAGAAGGAGGAAGAACGTTGGTAGGTAGGGATGGGAATGGAAAACTGGTTCCTGTTCAGAACCGGCTCCGTGTTTTCCAATTCCATGGCACCGTTTGGCAGCTCGCTTAACGATCCTCTTAAGGGTTCCAGGCAGCACCAGAGCCTAGCGCTGGGCAGCAACACGTTACTTTTTTATGCAAGTCACACACACGACATTCAGTAAGCAAATATGACGTGACCAGGTGTAAGTCTAGAAAAAAATAAATGGCGCCCCATCGGGTAAAGTGATCAAAAGTTTGGCTTCATTTTAAGGAAGAGAAAGATGGCAACAAGGCGTTTTGCAATCATTGCAAAGTGGCAATTACATCCGCGGGAGGAAATACATCCAACATGCAGAAACACCTGCATGACAATGAATGCCGTGTTTTTGATGGACAGAAGCTAAAGTTGCGACCAGCATGGAAGGCAACTCTGGTGGTTAGTAGCTAGTTTTATATCACTGACTGAGCTTAATGTGCTTCCTAGTAAATCATATCCCATTTCTAGAAACAAACTAATTTCCTACCTCTCTTTTGGGTTATTAAGGGAGTCTGCCTTTCTCGTTAATCCAGCTCTTCATTGCTAGCATCTCTAATTAGAACCACTGCTAGCTGGAATTCCTACATGATTCTATCTATTAAAATGGATGTAACGAAACATGCTACGAAGTTGCATTGCAGTTCAGGGAGCGAGAGAAAGGTGACGCTCGTTTATTTAAATCACGGGGAGATGAGTTTATTTCCCGAAACTGTACAGTAATTCTTTTTTCATTAAACGGATGCCTTCTCCATTAGATTTAGATGACTGGGACCAGACGGGTAGCCTGACTGGATCAGAGGCTGCAGCTTCTGTTCACTACCTTCTGTTTTCGCCAAGGCAAGCAGGAATAGAATGTCCCAGGCGAAGGTAGAAGAATGTCATCGTGCACCAAATTTTTATCAACAGAATCCGTAAGAGAATCGATAAGGGAATCGGAATCATAAAAATCCTATCAATTCCCAACCCACATGTAGGGAATGACAAAAGAAGAAGGGATGTTGGTAGGCCACAAGGAGAGAAGGAAAGAAGGAGGAAGGGATGTTGGTAGGCAGCAAGGCGGGAAGGAAAGAAGGAAGAAGGGATGTTGGTAGGGAGCAAGGAGGGAAGGAAAGAAGGAAGAAGGGATGTTGGTAGGGAGCAAGGAGGGAAGGAAAGAAGGAAGAAGGGATGTTGGTAGGGAGCAAGGAGGGAAGGAA
>NW_015151275.1:89842-96989 GCF_000732505.1 Cyprinodon variegatus | reverse complement strand
CACAGAGCTCAGAGTGTTAAGTTAAAAGTTCTCTTTTCTGTTGCTGTTGTTCAATAAAAGTATGTTTTAAGATAATTTGAGGCAAGAACATTATTATTTAAGCTTCACTATGTGGTCCATATACTGATTTATTTAAAAAAAGTTATGATGTTGAGAGGACCACGGCAACAACCGCAGCCCGGGTTAGCATTAGCAGTGGCTAAATGCAGATGGGCTAACCTTAACCCATGGCAAACGAAAGCCCGTCTGCAGCAGCCGGGGCTAACGTTAGCCCTGGCTGCTGCAGACGGGCAACCATCATCAATGATGTTACCCCTCACCCCCCCACCATGGACTGTTCTCCCTGCTGCCCTCTGGGATGAGGCTTCACAGCATTCAATGCAGGACCAGCAGGTTCTGCAGCAGCTTCTTCCCCAACGCCATCACACTGATGAACTGTTGAATTCTAATCCAGTCTCTGCGTCACACTTGATAACATCCTATCAAAGCCTTTTGCTCCATGACTTTAAACTTGTTTCCTTTTCTCTACATTCTGATCACTGCTGCACTTTATAAATGGAAATGTTAATTTCACTGCTAAGCTGCTCTTTAACTGTTGAAAAGCTGTAGAAATCAAAATTTCACTTTGTATACAAGATGGCAGTATAGTTTGTCTAAGTCTAGCATAGCTGAATCAGTGCTATGTGGAGATTTAAAAGCAGACTGAAACACCTCCAGGACACCATGTTCATCTAAAATGAGAGTTTACAAACAAAGGGCAGCTTAGAGATGGACCTGAAGTTGGCCTGCCATCATTGCCAGGTTTTTTAACCCTTTATAGAGCAAGTTTTTACAATTTTTGATCACTTGCATACCACCCCTTACAAATGGAGTGCCATTTCTTTTACTCTTAGAGTGTTTTTCACAAATTTCTTTTAGAAGCACTTTTGTTATTTTGCTTAATATTTACAGGAAAGTTGGTGTTTCTTGTTTATTACATTGACATTCATTTATGCCATCAAAATATACATCTTTTTTGAACGTTACAAAGGTAATAAGGTCTTGTCCTGGATTCCAATAACACACTACAAAAATGATCTATAAATTAGTGAAAATGTCTTAAAGTAAGTGCATTTACCCTTATTTTGAGTAGATAAATAAGAAAATCTCCCAGTTGAAGGAGTATTTTTATCCTTAAAATCAGATTATTTGATATTATGCACTTGAAATAAGAGACTGCATCCCCCCCCCCTTATTTTAAATGATAATTTTCTTATTACATTTGCAAAGTATCTTACTTACCTGCTCAGCTCAGGAAAAAACGCACTTATTTTAAGAAAAAGTGACTTACTTAGATTTCAGTTGTTTGCAGTGTACTCTTTCCATGAAATTTAGAGGTTTAAAGTCTTTCACTGAATGCCCTATAAAGGGTTAAGTAGGAGGAATCAAGTAATTTGACAATTGAGCGGACTTTGGAGGAACCGACTGCATACTGAGGTAACTCATTGGATCCAGCTGTGTGGGACCAAGGGTGAATCTAAAAGTTGCAGCACACCCTCGATTTAATTGAGTTTCTGAAATTTATTGGAATAACATCTGCTGAGAATTGGTACTATTTAAAGAAACCGAAAAGATAAAGAATCAGACAAAGTTTTCCAACCAATTAATGTGTGAAAGGTTTAATCTGACCTGCACTGCAAAGGTCCCCAAAACAATGGAGCAGAAGATGGGGTTGGCAAAGATGCCGTCAAAGACGTTTCTCTCTCCGTGGATCTTGCGAGCGTTGATCTCATTGAAAAGCTGCATGAGGACGAAGGTGTTGAAGATGATTGTGTAATGCTCAGAGGGGGGGGAATGGAGAGGCGCGTTGCGGCCGCTGTCGATGTTAAAGATGCGCTCGCCTGGGGAGGAAACATCAGATGAAAGAGGAAAAACATGATTCTGCGTCTTTAGCCTTCTGCGTGACACTTTAGCAACTTGGAAAGCTAAATAAAGACCAGGAACGTGTCTCTGCTAGTCACCTTCGACCCCATATTCTAGCTCCATGTTGCCAGATCCTTCTTCATCCATACAAATGGTTGTTTGCTGGATTTTCGCTCCTTTTCTAGGTTTACACCTTAAGGTTTTCCTGTTACCACTTTGCTTGCTACGTCTCTGTAAATCTCACCTATGGATCATTCAGGCATGCAAATAATACTACAGTGCGAGAATGTGGAATATAAACAGGTTTAAAAGGATATACTTAGAATAAGTTTTATACTTGCGTCATGTAAACATGACAAAAAACACTTGTTCTCATCTCTGCATAAAAAAACCCTAAATCACAGCAACAGTTGTAAGGTTTCTGTATATCTAAAGTTTAAAGCTCCCCAAACTTCATTCAGTCAGCCATGTTGCAGCTGCATGGAGGCAGCGAGGCCTAGAAGGTAAACCAGGAAAACACCAACGCCTCCCTGCTGAGTAAATGTTGCACCAGTGGTTCAGAGCTGTTGGATTGAATCCTGACCTACAGCAGAAACAGGATCTTTTATCATTCAGGTTCTGCTTCCAGATGTTTTCAGTTCTTTACTGTGCTGAAAAAACATATTTAAAAAATTATGTAACTGTTGCTTGTGGAACATTTTATTCTTTCATCAGGTTTGTAGATGGAAGAGGCAGAGAAGAGACGGGAAGCATAAAGGTTTTGGCACCAGGTGGATGAACAGAAAGCATCATTACACTGTCACCAGTAACACATCCCAGTGTGGGGTTAAGGGTCTCTGCTCAGAGACCCAGAGTGGCAGTCTGTGGGAGTGGGGCTCTAACTCAGAACATCTTGATTCCAAGTGCAATGCCCTAACCACTGGGCCGCCGCTCCCCAAAGCAGGCCTTATTGTGAAGGTCTTGCCTAAGGACGAACACCGGCAGCTCATTCCCTCCCAGCTGGGATACACGCCCAGGCTTCCTGTTTGCAGGACGGGGGACCTACCTCTTGAACTATCCAGCCGCCATTACTGTCATATAGACAAGGCAAACAGCACTGTGAGGATCATGGTCTTTGATTGACTTAGAGAGAAACTCCAGCAGACTCAGGTGGAGGCATCATCAACAATCACCTTGATCAAAGACTACCTGACAAACAGACCACAGGTTGTTAGACCGAAGGTTCAGCTGTCTGATCCAGCAGCACAGGAGCACCACAGGGGGCGGTACTCTCTCCATTCCTTTTGACTTATTATGGACACCACTGTGCATCCTCTGATGGAGATTTTAAAGAACAAAAAAAGTTCTTCAGTCAGAGGCTTCTCCAGATCCCCTGCAAGATAGACCGCTACAGGAGATCCTTCCTGCCTACAGCATCAGCATCTGCAATGTTTAATTTCCCTTTTTGGATTATTACATTATTTTTAAATTGAACACAGTTTATGCCTGATAATCATGCAGGCTGCAAAAATTCTTTCAGGCTTAAAAAAGAACTTTGTAAACTTTATGGAGACAAACGTTTGGCATATTTGATTTATTTTAGCTTATTGGGCCCCTTTAGGTTGAACATTTCTCAATGTTACCTGAATATACCTTTTTATCACTACTACTACTTTAGAGTAAAGGTTTACTTTTTCCTTTGGTTACTGTCAAACGCAGATTAGCCCACCGTTGGATGATGAAGAACTGTGAAGGTGTGGAAAGGACGAGCCTTTTTGGACACTCCTAAATGTTCAGAGGAAATTCTGGCTCTTTGGAAGGAAAACAAAGAGACACAGAAACTCCTCCTTTTCTGGTTTTCCTCTTGTCCTCCTGTTGTCCTTGAACCAACCAATAGTGCTTTACGCTAACATGAGGAGAACTCTGGTAAAAACAGGCCAATTACCCGCAACAGACATCCGGTGAGTCAGACAGCTGCCAGGCTGACTCCTTCTTTCTGCGTCTCCACAAAGGAGGAATTATTTTCTGCTGCTTTCTTTGATGAAAGTGTTTTGACATCTTCAGTTCAACAAACTGTGTGTTTGGACCTTTAAATATGCATCTATTTGACGGACTTTAGTTTGAGATTCAGGGAGTCAGGAAATAGTTTGGAACATGAGCCGTTGGCTAAATAGCTTTCATAATCTGTCATTCCAGAAGTGCTTTCTGTTGCAAGGACGTTTAGATTGGGAGGTGTGGAGATGGTCAGATGGGATTAGGAATTTAGAAAATAAGCTTTACTAGTTGAATGTGTTCAGAAATGTGTTTACCTATAAACAGCAAAGTGAAGATGATGACCAGCTGGTAGACCCCATGGCCCAGGATGTTCTTCATCATGGTGAGAGAGATGAGCGGGTTGTTTCGCCCGTAGGGTTTCCGTAGCAACAGGGCCTCAGTGGGGGGCTCGGTAGCCAGAGCGAGGGAGGCAAACGTGTCCATGATCAAATTCACCCAAAGCATCTGCACCGCCTTCAGAGGAGAATCCTGCAGAGACATTTTCATCCAGAAACCTGTGTCACAGATCACGCTGCTATCAGAAACTTGTTCTGCAATAAGTCAATTCATGTTATTTCATTTTGTAGTGAACATATGTTTAATCCAACCAAGGCACTGGGAGGATAGGCCCACCAGGAACGAAGACCATGGAGAGTTGGCTATGTTCTCCATTACATCACTGGAGCAGACAATATGTCGTAATAGTTCCTCCATAACATAATCCTCCATATTGGTACCTCCATAACCAAACAGTTTAACACATTTTAACCATTTTCAATAAAACTCTTTAAGGGACCAAAAGTAATGGGACAATCTTCTGCTCAGCTGTTCCATGGCCAGGTGTGTGTTATTCCCTCATTATCCCATTTACAAGGAGCAGATAAAAGGTCCAGAGTTCATTTCAAGTCTGCTATTTGCATTTGGAATCTGTTGCTGTCAACTCTCAATATGAGATCTAAAGAGCTGTTGCTATCAGTAAGGCAAGCCATCATTAGGCTGAAAAATCAAAACAAACCCACCAGAGAGATAGCTATTAGGTGTGGCCAAATCAAGTGTTTGGAGCATTCTTAAGAAGAAAGAACGCACTGGTGAGCTCAGCAACACCAAAAGACCCGGAAGACCATGGAAAACCACTGTGGTGGATGACCGAAGAATTCTTTCCCTGGTGAAGAAAACACCCTTCACAACAGTTGGCCAGATCAAGAACACTCTCCAGGAGGTAGGTGTATGTGTGTCCAAGTCAACAATCAAGAGAAGACTTGACCAGAGTGAATACAGAGGGTTTACCACAAGATGTAAACCATTGGTGAACCTCAAAAACTGGAAGGCCAGATTAGAGTTTGCCAAACAACATCTAAAAAAGCCTTCACAGTTCTGGAACAACATCCTTTGGACGGATGAGACCAAGATCAACTTGTACCAGAGTGATGGAAAGAGAAGAGTGTGGAGAAGGAAAGGAACTGCTAATGATCCAAAGCATATCACCTCATCAGTGGAGCATGGTGGTGGTAGTGTCATGGCGTGGGCATATATGGCTGCCAGTGGAACTGGTTCTCTTGTATTTATTGATGATGTGACTGCTGACAAAAGCAGCAGGATGAATTCTGAAGTGTTTCGGGCCATATTATCCGCTCATATTCAGCCAAATGCTTCAGAACTCATTCGACGGCGCTTCACAGTGCAGATGGACAATGACCCAAAGCATACTGCTAAAGCAACCAAAGAGTTTTGTAAGGGAAAGAAGTGGAATGTTATGCAATGGCCAAGTCAATCACCTGACTTAAATCCGATTGAGCATGCATTTGACTTGCTGAGGACAAAACTGAAGGGAAAATGCCCCAAGAACAAGCAGGACCTGAAGACCGTTGCAGTAGAGGCCTGGCAGAGCATCACCAGGGATGAAACCCAGCGTCTGGCGATGTCTATGCCTTCCAGACTTCAGGCTGTAAATGACTGCAAAGGATTTGCAACAAAGTATTAAAGAGTAAAAGTTTGATTTATGATTATTAATCTGTCCCATTACTTTTGGTCCCATAAAAAGTGGCAGGCACATATACACACTGTTTTAATTCCTACACCGTTCATCTGATTTGGATGTAAATACCCTGAAATTAAAGCTGAAAGTCTGCAGATAAAGCACATCTTGTTTGTTTCATTTCAAATCCATTGTGGTGGTGTATAGAGCCAAAAAGATTAGAATTGTGTTGATGTCCCAATATTTATGGACCTGACTGTACATTCTTGTTAAGATTGGTGTTCCTTCCACATGAATGTACGTTGTTTCTCTGACCTGGACATCACTGCTTACATAAGCCCAGTTTTAAAAATGCAATAAAAGCATTTTCTGCTATCTTTGTCTGTGCAGATAAAAGGTGAGTGATGTTTACAGGAGCGACATTTGTGTGTCTTCATCATATAAAAGTGAGTGTGTGCCAGCATATATGAGCGTGCATAAAGCTGTCCACCTGGGTGATGCAGGCGCCGGTGAAGGCCACGATGACAGCCACTACATTGACTGTGAGCTGGAACTGCAGGAACTTGGAGATGCTATCGTAGACGTTTCGTCCCCACATCACTGCTTTGACGATACTGCTGAAGTTGTCATCAGTCAAGATGATGTCGGACGCCTCTTTGGCCACGTCTGTCCCTGCGATACCCTGGCAGAGATTGAAACAGAGCGAGAGAATCACAACTCATGACATGATTCATGCAAGCGTTCAAGCATTCAAATTACTTCTGAGTGCGACTGTCTCCATATCGTGTTGCTGTGCCTCTGAGCATCGCCGCTTGGTGTGAGTAGGAACCAGCAGGGCCTGAGGCTTATGTGTTGTTGAGAATCTTGTTTAGGAAAATACAACCAAACAAGATAAAAGTAAAAAATTGACAAATCCATAAATCCTCTCTGTTACTAAATCAGTCATGGTGTTTAAATGGCCGTCTAAGATTCGACACACGAGTCGAAACATGTTGCATTAAAGAGTGATGTGACTTGAGTCCATTCATGCGGACATCTTACTCTGAAAGTCAAAGTCTGGTTTTTGCCTGATTAAGAACTGTTCCTCACCAACGGATGAGTGAACTGATTTGATTTGTGTTTCTGTCTCTTAACAGCCTTACATATTTGCCCAACAAGCGGCTTTCCTGATCCTGATCTACTTTCCTCAGATAAGGTTTCTTCCTTCTTAGGCCGAAGCTCTGGGATGAGATGTGATGCTCTAGCCTGACGTAGTCC
>NW_015151275.1:88418-89172 GCF_000732505.1 Cyprinodon variegatus | reverse complement strand
GTGGGCGGGACTAAGTTCGGACTGGCACCCAGGCTAGTGATGCTCTGTCACTAGAGACTAAATCTCGCGGCTGATGCTTTTAAATCAAACAACAAATAACATCTTTATTCTTCTGGCTTTTAACACCGTTTTTATTTTTTACAGTGTGCTACTGCAGTAATCTTATGATTTAATAGAAAGTTAGTTCTCTCCTATGTTTACCTGTTGTGAAAACCTGGAGGTTTTTAAAGAAATGCTTGGTCTGGTTTTTAAAACCTGGGGATCTAAAAATCTGCAGCAGAATTATTACTGGTGCATCAGGTTTCCAATGTGTAATAATTACACAACAGGCTGTTGCGTGGCGCTGTTTACATTCCTGAAGCCAAAAATGTTCCCTAAGAAGAATCCAGCCTTGGAGGATTTAGAGGAGATAAGGAAAGTGATGGATTTACTTTCTGAAGAAACCTCGGCCATTCAACTCGAGCAAAGGTCTATCCTGGACCTGGATGAAGAGGTGAAGGATTTCCGATGCTAAATGAGGAAAATAAAAAATGGAGGGCAGTTTGGGAAGACCAGGTGGCTGACCTAGATCAGAACCTCAGAATGAATGATGTGATCATCACCGAACTGCCTGTCAAGCCCCACGCTCACGCCGGCGCGGTGGCGGCGCCTGTCCAGCTGGTGAGCCATCACCCGGAGGGAAGAAGTCCACGGAGGAACAGGGGGAGAAGCAGGTAGAGGATAAGGTAGCGGAACAGGTGGAGGAACAGGTAGA
>NW_015151275.1:80715-84747 GCF_000732505.1 Cyprinodon variegatus | reverse complement strand
ATTTATTTATTTATTTATTTTTTTTGAAAAAACATTTTACTGCTGATAGCTTGTGCTTGATGCAAAACAGCAAATGATAATATAAACATTTAAAAAGGTCATCATTATGAGGAAAACAAAGAAAAATGTTTACCATATCAATGGTATTGGCACTCTTTGCTGCAAATCAGTATCAAAACCTACTTCGGCTCACCTGTTGCAAATCACAAATGAAGATCACTTGTGATGAACTGCCTCCACACATGTGACATGAATTAACCAATAAATGATGTCGGTGCTTTAAAAGGCACCTGTTAGTCCATCTTCACATGTGACAATGGTAAAGACAAAGGAGCTGTCTGAGGACACCAGAAATGCTATTATTTGTAAGCAAAAGAACTCCAAAGGGTATAAAGCCGTCTCCAAAGACCTTGGTATCCCTGTTTTAACGGTACGTTATGTTATTAAGAAGTTTTCCAGGCATGGAATTGTCAAGAACCTCCCTGGATGTGGCGGGAAGAGAAAATTTGATGACAGAAGTCTTCGACGGTTGGTGCGAATGCTGGAAAAAAACACCACATCAAACATCTAAAGACCTAAAGACCAACCTAGAGCAGTCTGCTGTGATCGTTTCAGCACGCACCATACGCCGCACACTAAACCAAGTGGGGCTTTATGGGCGGAGGCCAAGGAAGACCATATTGCTAAAGAAAAGACATAAAAAAGAACGACTGGTCTTTGTAAAAGAGAACCTGGACAAACCTTAAGCCTTCTGGGACAACATTTTATGGACAGATGAAACAAAAGTGGAGCTTTTTGGTAATTCACACCAACAGTATGTTTACAGACGGCGCAATGAAGCCTTTAAAGAAAAGAACACCGTACCAACACTCAAGCATGGTGGAGGATCCATAATGCTGTGGGGCTTCTTTGCAGCATCTGGTACTGGAGGCCTTGACCGTATCACAGGCATCATGAAATCAGAAGATTATCAAGAAATTCTAGAGTGAAATGTCTTGCCCAGAGTAAGAAAACCTGGTTTGAGGCGAAGATCCTGGGTCCTCCTGTCATAATCTGGCCTGTTTGCTCTCCTTAATTAGTAATTCCTTTCACCTGTCGTTTTCCCTCCCTGCCTCAATTATAATTTATTCCTGTCACCTGTTTCTTCAGGGTTATATTCTGATCAGCCTGAGCATTCGGGGGCCAGATTATTTGTTTTCTGTCAGTCTGTCTGTTCAGTTTTATTTCCTTGGTTCATGTCCTGGATCCTAGCAGCCAGTGGAAAGAGGTTTTTGTGTTTGTCTCGTCTCCTGATCGTCCACTGTTCCTCCCCTGCGGAGTCCTCTGGGCTTTTGGCTCATTATGTGGGGAGGTTAGATTTTTATCCAGTAAGCCTGGCTCCAGGGAGGAGACCAGCTTAAAGTCCTGCATCAACTTTTGGTTCCACGTCCTGTCTCGGCTACCCTCTTCCACTGAGCCTGCTCATCTGCACCTGATCCTGTCAGCTGCTGTGCGTGACCGTCTGGCCACGCTTCAGAACTCTGTCAGACTCTGAACCTGTCTGGAAGCTTATTTTTGCCTGGAAGTCTGGATCCTGCCACCTGTTCTGTTCCTGCCTGATCTGTATCCCTGATCAGGATCGACTTCCTGCAACTCCTCCGGAGCTGCAGCACTGGGGACACTCTGGATGACGCGAGCCATCATCCAGAGTGTCCCAGCAATGGCCAGCAATGAGTCTTGATCTCAATCCAATTGAAAATATTTGGGTAGAGCTGAAATCTGCCATTGGAGAAAGGAACCCTGCAAATGTACAAGAGCTTGAGCAGATTGCAAAAGAAGAGTGGGAGAAAATGCCACCCGAGAAATGCAAGAAGCTTCTAGATGAATATAAGAAACGTTTGGAGGCTGTCATTGCTGCCGAAGGCTGTGCAACCAAATATTAGAGAGGGGTGTCAATAATAGTGCACATGCTGGTTTTCTGTTTTTTCCTTTGGAATTAAAATATTTGTGTTGAATGGTACCTGTTCAATTATTTTGGACCTTAAATTGAAAGATCATGCTGATATAACTTTTGAACATTTCCATTAATTTCTGAAGATATTCACTCAACTCTGCAAAACATGAAGGGGCACCAATAATGGTGAGCAGAACTGTATATATATTTATATATATATATATATATATATATATATATATATATACACTGTATATATATAGATATACACTGTATATCTATATCTATACTAGATATATATATCATATGACTTAATTTGTATAGTTTGTGGATTGCTTTTTTCACATAATTAGGAAAATGAGCTTAAGAAAAAGGAGAGCTGTTGTCTTCTCTCACTCTGCTTTGAATAAACTGACTTTGAAACCAATAAAAAATGATTTGAGTTAGAACTAGAAAGACGTGAAGATAAAATGACTGCCATCATTCTCCTGTTATACTTCACATTTCAACCACAATTACAAAGAGCAACTTGAACCAGCAGAAATGTTTGTTAGTGTTAATAATATGCCCTGAGCTTACCATAGCAAAGCCCACGTCAGCCTTCTTCAAAGCGGGTCCGTCGTTAGTCCCGTCTCCTGTTACTGCAACAACCTGCCTCTGTTCCACAGCAAGGCTGTCAATGATGCCTGGACACACGGAGGCGGGTGGAAAAATGGCTCACTATGCTTGTGTTTAACTGAATCTTGTGCATTTTAGTGAGAAACCCTGGAGTCTCACCTTTAACCAGTGTGTGCTTGTCTGTCGGAGAGGATCGAGCCAAAACGCGCAGTTTGGGCCAGATTTTATCGATGCGTTCCTGTTCAATCTGTAGAGAAAAGAGAAAAACTATATCAGCAGGTCTAACTGTGAATCTCTGGAAGGAAGCGAGACGCTCACGCCGCTCTGTGATCTGTTCAGTCATCCTAATTCTCACTCCTTGGAAAAGCAAAGGAACTCTGTTCTACAGAGACCTTATTATGGCCAATCTATAAGAACATTTCTCTCTCTCTGTCTTCTAATAGCTTCAGTAGCTATCTATCATTGCATCACCACCATTTACATTTTATTAATTGAAAAGAATTTGAAAGTCTTTCTATCCCTTCTTTTAAAAAAAGAAAAGCTTAGATTAAGTGTGAGCCTTTAACTGCACCAATAAAACTAAACTTGGGGAAGGAGCATTTTTCATTTAATGGACAGAGCCGTTTTTCAGCAGTGTAGTAAAATCCCATTTTTGAAGTAGTTGTGATGCCATAAAGAAAGAACAGGATCATATTTACAGTGACTGACCAGGTGAGAAGTGAATCTGAATACTTTAAACTCTGAGCTGAGCCTAAAGTAATCTGTTATTGTCAGGATCAGACTGGGAACGATTTTTGGCCCTGTCATTTTTTCATCTACACCGGCCCCAGCCACCCCCACCCCCAAAAACATAAAAGCACAGTCAAACGTTTGCATCTCAAATATGAAACACAATACTAACACACATTGTTGATTAACCGATTGATCTTCCAGCATCACATGACAACCATCACCAAGACTTCTATAATGCGGTTTTACTGGCTTTGGTTATTAACATGGACGCCTCAGTCACTGCTGCTGTGTAACGTCCAAACGTGCACGAAGCAGCCAGACACCCACTGACACATACTAGGTCTACAACGTCAGCCAGACTGTTGTAAAAACACCAACATAAAACAAAACAATATAGAGGCAGAGAGGCAGTTCTTCAAGAATGAATCCATTAAAGCTCAGCGGTGTGTCAGCATTCACTGTCTAGGCCAGCGGTCCCCAACCTTTTTTGCACCACGGACCGCTATATGTCAGACAATATTTTCAAGGACTGGCCGAGGGGGGTAAATATGATCAAGTAAAATGATACGACTAGCATAAAATCAAATACAAACAGCATAAAAATAAAACAACAAGCCGGTCCCATCTAGGCATAATTGGAGAAAATAACACATGAAGTGTGCTCCTGATGTCCAGTCTGCTCCGTAGCTTTGTTTTGGTCGCTGTAACCGCAGAAAATCCCGCTTCACAAAGATAGGATGAGTCTTGAA
>NW_015151275.1:69641-79950 GCF_000732505.1 Cyprinodon variegatus | reverse complement strand
AAACCTCTAAAAAAAATTTTTAAAAGTCCAGAAAGAAACATTAAGCTGATCCTGAGAGATGCTGAACATCTACAGCCACCAAAAAACTAACTTTGAAAGATTAATAAGGGAAGAAATGACTGATTTAAACACAAATAAAGAAATGAGAAATGATCTAACATGTTTGTATTTGATACAGTTAAAAAAGCTACGACCAAACCTACCTCCCCTTTCTCGTTCCTGATTCGTCGGTTAAACTCTTTCCCCTCCAGACAGATGAAGTCGTCTCCAGGGTTGATTATACCACACTTGGCAGCGATGGCCCTCGCTGTGTTGATGTTGTCACCGGTTACCATTCGCACCGTGATGCCGGCGCGCTGACACTTCCGGATGGCTTCCGGCACCTTGGAAAGGTCAAAGAATTTAGTCCAAAAAGAAACAGCAGTTTCAGTCTTTAGGTGGAGTTTAAACCACGTTTAGTTATAATATCAGGTGAATGTGTTGGTTGTTTTCTTCAGGTAAGTTAAGAAATCACAAACCTCAGGCCGCACAGGGTCCTCTATCCCCACCACGGTTATGCAGGTCAGCTCAGTCACTATCTCAGCCTCGTTGTCCCATTCTGGCTCTGGATTTGGTGGCAGATCACGGTAAGCTATGCAGATGGTCCTCAACCCTTCACAGGCCATGGGTTCAATCACCTAGCAGTCAGTAATGAAAAACATGGTCTAAAAAGGCAGAAAACATCCAAATACACGCTACATGCATCATTGGAATCCCAATATGTTAAAGAGAGACGAGGTTTGATGGATGCGATGTGACGTAGCTCCAGGGAAAGACCCCCAGCGTCTGAGTGTGACACAGAGAGGAGGTGACATAAAGCTGCCACGACACAAACTGCTGAGCTGGAATCAAGTTGTGGAAGGAGCAGTTCTTTTTCTCACGGCATAAGCTGTGTTCATCATTAGCCAGATTTAGATCCGTCAGCCTTTCACTCACATCATGCTTAGGCTGCAAACTCAAAAAGCACACAGATGCGTTTATTTCAGTAGAGCTGATTGAGCGAAAAATCCGACATCTAAATAAATATTTTTCACCTTCTCTTAACCTTGAATCTAAATGTTGTTTATCTTAAATATGCGGGAGCTACATTAGTTAGCATCGTTGCTTGTTTCCCCGGTAACGCGGATGAAAGGTGAAGGTGGGCTGGATCCTCTCATTCACTCAGGCTGCGGCTAATTAGCATAGCACCAAATAACAGAAGTTACCATCAGTTCCAGATGGAGGCTGAACAGCAGCCGATCTTAGAAAAACAACATCTAGATTCTCTCATCAGTGAGATCAGGAGATTTTATAACAGCAAACATCTCAAATAAATTATAAATAAAGCATTTAAAATGTCCCAGCAAAAGTGAACAACTTTGAATGAGCTTTACTGATGTCTGCCTGCTTCCTCTCACCTCACAGACAGAAACTAAAACCTCTCAGCCTTTGGACAGGTGTTACCCGCCTGCTTCAACCACACAGACTGCAGCCATTTGAAAGTGACCCGACTACGTTTACCGACGCTCTGCCATGGGTTTGTTTGAGCATGTGCAGAATAAACCAGAGTTTTATTGAGGAAGCTGCAGGCAGCTGAGCAGAAGCTCACAGCAGGCAGAATGGGACCTGAACAGGGAGGTTAAAAGTCAGCTTCTCTCTGCTAACTGAAAGGCATTGAACAGTTTCACTAGTCCTGATGGACTGACATCATCAACATCTCCTCACTGGAAAAAAATCGAAATCTAGATGAGCCATTTTTTTTTTAAATAAGTGCATTTGTTCTTGGATTGATGAGGTAAAAGAGACCCTTTGCCAATGGAACATGACAATTTACGCTTAAAATAAGAAATCACAATTGCATCATCTTATTTCAAGAGCATTTGATGTAAATATATTATTTTAAGAGTAGAAATACTCATTCCATTGGCAAACTATCTCATTTACCTACTCAAATTATGGGTAAATACACTTGATTTAAGGAATTTTGACTTATTTCTAGATGGTTTTTCCAGTGCTGAAGTTTAGAAAGTTAGCCACCATCACCTCCTTCTTCTTCTCCCATCTGAGCCAAACATCTTAGGAAGAATCTGAATTGTCTGTTTCCCAAACAGAAGAGCAGGAAGCTTCATGGACCTGATGACATTCTGACCCATCTGCGTGAAAAAGCTCATCAACTTCGCTCAGATTGTCTGCAATCATCTCCGCTTCCCACCATTACGGGACAACAGAGACAACAGAGAGGTCACCACAGTTGGTCTATAGAACTTATTAGTTTGAACTTATTTAAAGCCAGATCTGATTAATGGGGATTTGATCTCTGCTCTCCCTGGTTGCACTAACAATGCACTGCACCGGGGGACTCTGGTTGGTCAGATTCTACTCTCATCCCAAACACAGCGCAAACTAAAGCATCCGGTTGGTAGAACAGGTTGATCAGGAGAGACGGTCCCTCTGTCCAGGACTTGTTCTTAGGGTCAGGAAAGGTTCAGCTCACATCTCTGCAGACCCCAAACATGTTCTCCAGATGATAAAAATCTTTCCTCCGCTGCCACACTTTTAACGACTGCAGATATTTAATGTTTTCACGCTATCAGCATGAAATCATTAATTCTGACAAACATTTAAACAGTCATGCTAGGAGTTAGCCTAACCTGTTTGACCATTTCATCTCTGTCGCGTGGACGGAAGCTGCGAGCTTCTCCGTTGGCATCCAGGATGTAGGAACACCTGAGAGAGAAAACCGATGACATCTTCAAACTATGTTTGATCCCAGTCTGCTTTCATCACACAGTCGCCTGCGATCCTCCACATCCTCCATCCTATCCATCTCTAAACAAAACGCTTTGATTTTATGACGTTTGCTTGAACTTTAGCTTCAAGGCTTTTAAAAAAAGTTTGTCTTCAGCCGTAATAAGAAGGACTCACTTCTTCAGCATGATCTCAGAAGCTCCTTTGCTGTAGAGGCGGAAGGTCCCATCAGGCAGCTTGATTACAGTACTCATAGATTTACGCACCGAGTTGAACGTGTAAACCTGGATGCAAGGAGAGACGAGAGAAAGAGGAAACCAGATCGATGATATTTCACGTTGAAATACGTAGCTTGGTGCCAATATGTCTGTCAGGTACCAAGGAGGCAAATGTTGTAAACGTGGATGGAGGAAGTTTTACTGCCTCTGCTGTTTGTTTATGAAGCTGAAGCTCACAGTGAATAAAGAAACCTGCTCAATGTGGGAATATCTGACTAAACCAGCTTCTGGTTCAGCCAGAAGCTAAAAACCCACGAAGGAGACTTTAGGAAAGTAGCTGTTGGTTCAATTTATTCACAAACACAGAAATACTACGGATAAAATAACCAAAACTGAAACGATTTTAATGCATTTTCATTTAAATCCTCAGCTTCAGTTAAAATCAATAAATACATTTATTGGGATATAAAATAAATAAATCTTTCCATTGACGGACCTGAAAAGACCGTTTATTGGAGATTATTAAGAAAGAAAACTTCTTCTCCTGTTGTTTCTTTTTAAACCAAACGGATTTAACTGGAGATTTTCTACCTTGTAGAGTTTCTCCTCCGGGATCTGCTCTCTGACGGTGGCGTAGTCCCGCTGAAGGTTTAAGATCAATCCCAGAAGGCCGCACTCTGTTTTGTTCCCCACCTGCTTGGCGAGACCTCCCTCCACATCCGGCGGCTGTTGGAGAGACGATTGATGGCAGACGTTATTCCCAGGATCATTTTCATTTCTTCTATCCAGACTACAGCGAGAACATCTGCCTGCCGTGGATCTGCAGGTTACTCACTAAGATCTTGGAGGTGTAGGCGCTGTTGATGGCGATGGCATTGACCAGCAGATCCAGAGTGTGAGGGTTGACCTGTCCAGGGTCTGGGATCACGCGATAGTGAGCATCACCTAAAAAGATGCACAGGATCATTGCTTTGGAAGAAAAACTCACTTTATTAGGTGCAAAAATTCGGCTGCAGACACAACCAGCCAATCAGCAGCTTCGTACGTCCGATTTACTCCATGTGGTAAAGAAGACGAGTTTAAGGCTCTCCTGTTAGCTGAAGCTAGACTCACATTAGTGCAGATATCTGCTTCATGACTGAAAATTATTTAAAAAAAATGTTTTAATACCAAAGGGAAATAAAACTACAACCATACCTGCAGAGGAACTGCAGTCATTAAAACCAGCTAAAAAAACACAAAGGACCAGATTTTTCAGGATCCAGGGAGACATAATCTGAAGTACTCTAAGCTAATCCCAGAGATTCTGATGTTGATCAGATTTGTTTCTATTCCTCATGCAGGGAATCATTTCATTTTTCGTGTAAGGTTGTTTTTTGGGTTTAACTCGACTTTCAATGTGAATGTTTGAAAAAGTTTACATTATTAAACACTGCCGATGTGCTGCCTCAGCAGGCTGCAGATATTTGGTCGGTAATCGTTTGATGAACCTCATCCTCTCTGACTCTTCGGTCGTCATCTTGAGCTGACAGAAAAATCTCAGAAGTTCTGCAGCAGAATTTAGATGCTGGGGGAGATTTTAGGCACCAACATCCTGGAGCTCTACTGCTTTAACCACCAGGCGGGTGGTGCACCCTAACCCAGGACATCATCTCTGGGGGATGACAGACCAGGAGATCCCATCTGGTAGGAACAGGAAAATGCTTGTCTGGTCTCAGGAGTCTACGTTTCTGATGCAGACGGCATGAAAACCTGGATTTATGCTGCAGGTCATAAATGATTCAGGCTGATCGTACATGTCAGGCTGTAGCTAAAAAAATATACAATCCTAAAACTCTCCGTACTGTCCGAATGGAAAAAAAGAGAAATTCTTCGACAAAAAGGAAAAAAGTAACAGAGGTGAAAATATTTACAGCAAAATTTAAACAGTTTTCAGTTTTTCTTTCCACTTCAGCTTTATTTAGTTAGAATACTTATTTTCCAAATGTATTTTAATATTCTTTCTAGAATTGCTTTGATAGTTTTTAGTAGCTACTATTATTTAAATAATTTTTAGTTTAGTTTTCATTTGTTCCATCATTTAGCTTCATTTTTATCTTTACAAACACACAATATAGTTAAAGTTATTGTTTTTGCATTTTAATCAGTTTTATCATTTTAATTTAGTTCATGAAAATGTTTTTTTCTCCATTTCAGTTTAAGTTTTATTATTAGTTTAAATGTATGATGATAATAAGCCGGATTCACACAAAGCAGTAAAAAATGACACGTTTCTACGGAAGAGGATTAGGGCCACTGAAAAAAAAAAAAAATAATTAACTGATTTTTAAATTTTATTTCAATTTAACATGGGAAAAAAGTCGGAATTCTGACTTTAATCTCAGAATTCTGACTTTAATCTCAGAATTCTGACTTTAATCTCAGAATTCTGACTTTAATCTCAGAATTCTGACTTTAATCTCAGAATTCTGACTTTTTTCACAGAATTCTGACTTTAATCTCAGAATTCTGACTTTAATCTCAGAATTCTGACTTTAATTATTGTCAGAATAAAGTCAGAATTCTGAGATTAAAGTCAGAATTCTGAGAAAAAAGTCAGAATTCTGAGATTAAAGTCAGAATTCTGACTTTTTTCCCATACTATACTGAAATAAAATTTAAAAAAATCAGTTAAAAAATTTTTTTTCAGTGGCCCTAATCCTCTTCCGTACGTTTCTCACTAATCCAAGGAAAAGAGTTAAAATGCACCACAGATGAAAACGAGCCATCCCTGAGTGTGAAACTGCAGACATGAAGGGCGTTTATCTTCCTGCTTGGTCCGTCTCACCTACGTAAAGCTGGACCACAGTCATCCGGTTGGTGGTGAGCGTGCCGGTCTTGTCGGAGCAGATGGCCGTGGCGTTGCCCATGGTCTCGCATGCATCCAGATGCCGTACTAGGTTGTTGTCCTTCATCATTTTCTGGTGATATCAGGGGAGAACAGCAGGTGGATGAAGGGCAGGAGATCACGATGGACACAGTTTGATTATTGGATGTCAGAAAGATGGAGAAGATGGAAAAAACAAAAAGATTCTGATTTATTTTAGCGAAAAAAGATTTCATGAGGATCAATAACACAGACTGGAAACATTTATGTAACTGAAAATGTTTTGATTTAGTTCCTGTGCAGGTAACGCATGTTGATTAATAACTATGGTGGCCGAGGGGCGCAAACACACCGCAAACACATAAATAAACAGCAAATCCAAAAAGGAACGAATGCAGAGAAAAATCCTCCAAAAAAAACAAAAACAGGAAAGTTTAAATGCGCTGCAGACACATAAACGATGCAAACACACTGAAGTGGGCTTTACCTTGACAGAGTAGGCCAGAGAGATGGTGACAGCGAGAGGTAAGCCTTCTGGGACGGCCACCACCAGCACCGTCACTCCGATTATAAAGAACTTGACAAAATACTGGACGTAAATGGGAGTGCATTCTGGAAGCCACGTGCGACCTGCAACACACAACAAAACACTTTCAGTTCACCATGGAGCCATTGAGGCTAAACGTCGCTCATTAGAGCAACAGGAATAAATGTTTATTTACACCAACCTTTGACAACAAACGTGTTTATGACAAAGTAGAGCACTAGAATGATGACAGTGATGGCTGACATCACCAAACCTGCAGGGAGAGAAGAGGAAAGTTATCAGAGATTCTACCATAGAAAACAACAGGCCCCTTCTGCTGCAGCACTAATGCTTATTTTTCTGATCTTATTTGCACTTTCTATAGAAACTCCAACAAGACAACTGACCCAAGTTAAAATCCCGACCCCTGCCAGCAGAAACGGCCTCAAGAAAGTAAAACCTGGACTCTTTTTAGCATAAAGTCATTTATACTTATCGCCACATCGCCAGGCAGGACACTGTTAAAAAACAAAGAACTGAACTGAAATCTTGATCTCATGGAGGGATTTTAAAGTTTGATTTCTTTTTTTATTCTGTTTTTATTTCTGACTGATCCAAATTTCTACAAACAGTTTTTATTTTTATAAAGGAGTCTTCGCCGACTCTTTTAAAACATTGTTTCTGATTTCATTTATTTTCTGGTTCGTTTTTTTTAACTTAGCAACACAACATTGGTTTAATTCATCATTATTTTAAAGCATAAAGAGTGAAAAACAAAAAGTAAAAGCATTAAGCTGTTTTACAGATTTTACCAACTGATCCTTCAGAATTAGTAAAAGAAATTAAATAACTTTTTTTTTTTCTGCTCCAATTGGTATTTTGATGGTAGAACTGAGATTTCTCTGTTTCCTGCTGATCATTTCAATCACCTTTCAATTTCACCTCATGAATCAATCTGCCCCTGACAGAACATCTATTTACAGTAGATCTAACAGCTTTTAGCCGCTCTGTTTTATTTTTAGACCTGACAGGAAACATCTCTGTTATTGCCGTGCCGTTTGTGTTCATCTGATCAGAAGAGACGTCTGCAAGATTGAAGCCTCCATTTTCTGCCTTGGAACTCAATACATTTGGTTTGGTATTTTCACACTGATAACACCAAACCAAAAATACTGCATATCTGCACCATATAAACTAATGCTCTGAACTTCCATATCAATGCGTTTCTCCCACACTGTTTATATTTGATCACTGCTGCACTTTAAGGAATGGAAATGTTTATTTCACTGCTAAGCTGCTGCTTATTTACTGTCTGAAATCTGCACAACAAGAAATTTATTTTTGTATTCACTCTGTCTATGCAAAATGACTATAATCGTTGTCTAAGTCTAAAACATCATATTTGGATGCTGGTGAAGATCTCAGTCATCTCAGTCATTCCAAAAAAAGCAACAAAAAAATAAAATCCAGAAGCGAAACATCTTCAAACCTGGAAACAAAGTCCAGTGTTTTTTTTTTTTTTTTTAGCTTTTTTGGGACATATTTGGATTGTTAGGTTTATTCTTTATACATCATGTGCATTGTGGACGTCACTGTGTGTATGGAGGTCATCAAATCAGGACAGCCTTTCTGTCTTTATAAATACACAGGATATGGACACATCTTGGAGCCGGTCTGATAGAGGGAAGCTATCTGTAATTCTTGAGAATAGAGGCAAGATGCATGATCCAACACATAGACTCATGAGCTATAAGAAGGAGAAGAGGACCTTGTTCGCGGCTCAATCTTTGCCGGACGCTTGCGGACGTGATTTTTGTGCAAACTCCAAGCATTTTCTCTGTCCTGTAACAATCTGATCTGGAATAAACTTTGTTACTTTTTTACTTCTGTTTTATAGTCCTTTTTATATGGTTTTACCCAGTTTGAGTTAAGATTAGTAAATAACCGTGAGGAAGCCCCCGAGGCACAACGTCTTTTTTAGGGGGCATAACTTCCTCATTTAACAGGATCAAACTGAGAGCTTAGTCAGTCATCAGCTTGAAAATAGAAATGGCTTTGGTGTGCTTCTTCATTATGACCAATGTGAGATGGAAAAAAATCATCGGTTGTCCAGTTTTCTTCATTGTTCTTAAATCCAGAGCTGACATCTACCAACACCTAAAGCCTCGATCATCAAATTGTAGCAGAGATCTGATGGATCCAGCGACTAAACACTTTGCTCTCAGGCTGCAGGTTAACGCAGGTTACTGCTGCAAAGGTCAAACAGACGGCGGGTCTTTCGGTAATCAGGCTCCACTTCTGTGAAAGCATCTCCCAGTTGAAGCTCATATTTCCAATGAATCGAAGCTGAAAGTTGCTGTTTTTAAGTGGAGAAAATAGAGATAATGCAGCTTATCCTGTCAACGGCTAACAGCTCAGTGCTAAAGTGCTAAAAAAAAATCTGTTTTTTGGTCAAACTTTAAACATCTGACTAAGAGAAGCAGCATTTTGAATGGAGGCGTTGGTGGGGAATCCTCTGGCAGAGAAACGGCTCCTCTCTGGGTGGATCCAGAGCTGATTAAAGCCGATTTTCTCTCCACTGGTGAATTTACTTGATAAACAGAACCCAGCTTTTATTGAAGGAAGAACATTAAAGTCCAATTATAGAACAATCAAATGAAAACAACCTGATTTGAATCTTTATTTTGCTGCAATAGAGGTAGAAATGTGAAATGAATATCCTTCTGTCCAAGCCAGATTCTTCGTCTAGTATTTGGCATCTAATTGGTATTGAGGCTGAAATAATCAGAATGATTTATTTTTGATCGTCTACTAATTGGGTAATAGAAACGTTTACCAACTCTTAGAGCATCGCTGGTCTGTTTCGCTGTTTCTGTCTGAGGTAAATCCCTTCATCATAGAAAGGCAACTGAAGGGTAAATATCCTGAACCAGAGGCCCATCGGCGCGTCTCTTTTCTGAGGCCAGCAGTCGATGCCGTCAGGCGCCACCTGCACCTGCCTGACTGTAAAAAGGTCAGCTTGGTTTCCTCAGCCAGAAAATCTGGGATTATAAGGTGAATGTGTTGGAAAGCAATATTTATAACCGGATTGACCTGATGATGCATCTCTAAACGATGCTCCTCTGGACATGAATTAAAATAATATTGATGAACAAATGTAAAGAGTGAAGAGGAGCGATTTGTGGACCTGCTTTGCCAATCTGAACGGCCAGTTTGGTCAGCTTCCCCTGCAACACGCTCTTCTCCTTCTTTGGAACGCTGGTCTTCTTCTTCTCTCTGTCCTCCACTTCTCCTCCCTCTGCGCTCTTTAAGGGCTGCATCTCCATAGCAACTCCCCCATCCTGCTTCTTGGCTAAAAACAAAAACAAAAAAACAACAATTTTCCATGAACTTTGACCTCAGCTAATTGGTCCATGCAGCATAAATGCTCAGATCCAACCAGAACAATAGTTCAGAGAGCTTGAAAACATTGGAAATATATTTGATTTGATTTGATGTGAAATGAAAAACAAACATTCTCCTCTAAATCTATAAATGTGAAGTAACCAAAAACAATCCCCAAAGCAAAACTCTAAGCGTTTCCGCTGAGCTGCCAGAGTATTTAGGACGCGTCACATTGTGAAGAGAAGCTCCAGAACCTCCGGTTGTTTCCAGGTATTTAGTGACAGACCAGCATGGAGAAGGCCTTCATCTCCTGAAGTATCAACAACACAAGCAGGCGGCTAATGAGCAGTAAAGCAGCCTGTCTGCATCTTCACCTGCATTGAAGGACCAAATCCATAAAAAAATCATTTTATCAGACCTGAACAACAGTTTGGTGTCTCTCTTTGATTCATGACAAATTCAGGTGATTGTGAAAAAGATCAGTAAGAAAAAGGATGATAGTGATTCCTGCTACAGATTAATGCAGCAGGAATCAAACCATCTTTAAGC
>NW_015151275.1:63529-67358 GCF_000732505.1 Cyprinodon variegatus | reverse complement strand
AACAGAACCTAAACAGAACCGGAACTGAACTGAACAGAACCGGAACCTGAACAGAACCAGAACAGAACCTAAACAGAACCGGAACTGAACTGAACAGAACCGGAACCTGAACAGAACCAGAACAGAACCTGAACAGAAATGAACTGAACTGAACAGAACCGGAACAGAACCGAGATAGAACCTGGACAGAACCTGGACCTCTGCAAATATCTGCATCTCCTGGACAGGTGACGGTCTAAGTGGGTCTGCAGCCTGCGGCTCCTGAGCCACATGTGGCTCCTTGGATCCTCTCCTATTGTTCTTAATAATAGCTAAAAGTGATCCTCACTAATGTACTATAACAAATACCTTTATAAAGAATATTTGAATTTTCATAACAGTGACATGTAAAGAAAAAAGAAATATATTTTTAGTGCATTTTTTCCCTCTAATTAAATTAGAAGTTATGTTTTACAATTATTTTAAAAAAGCTAAAAATACAAATATATATACTTTTTTAAAATGGCAACATGTTTCCTATTGCAGATATTTATCAAAAATATTAGGTTGTTTTTATGCAAAAGTAATAGAATATTTTGCGGCTCTAAGTGACTCAGGGCAACATGGCTCTTTAGATATAAAAGTTGCAGACATGAGGTCTGGTTACCAGCCCAGTGACTCCGTCAACTAACGGTCTGCAGCAGGATCTGCTGTAGATTTGAGGGGAGAACTGACAGGAGGACCGGGTCAGACATGACCTTTGATTTACTGAAGGAACTAATCCAAATACTACACGCTTCAGAACACTTTTTGTCACAGTCTTGGTTCTGTTATGTTTTACTTTGTTCCATGTTTTCTAGTTGTATTGGTTTAATTCCTATTTTGTTGTGTTTTCTGGAAATTTTTGAGTTCTTAGGTTTTTATTTGTTGCCCTCTTGTCTTGCTGTCCATTTCTCTAGCTCCTTCCTAGACTCCTCTCTTCACACCTGCTTCCTATCTGCTCGTTAGTCCTCTCTTTGTTCAGTCTACCATATATGGGCTCTGCTCGAATTCCTGGGCTGCATCCTCCAAGGACGCGGTCTACCTAAACTGGATCCTTCCAAGTCAGTGAAAATAAGGAGACCGGAGGAGTTTTGGCTGTAAATGCAAACAGGTCTACCCTTCGGCGGGTTTCACCGCCGTAGGCTATGTTGCTTAGCAACCGTGATAGTTGACAGACAAAGCAGGAAAAGAAGGAATACCGAAGAAAAATAAAATCAAATATAATGATATAAACCTTAGTCAGTTAAATAACATGCTGCTAACATTCTGCAAATCTCTGATTTTGCTGCTATTTTCAAATATCCATTAATGTAAAAATGTCCATAGATGGATATTGGTTATTTATTCTCCAGTTGCACAGATTGATATTGTTGAAACACTTTACAGGAATTTATTGTTTATATTTTAACTCTTCCCTATTATGTTATTCTTATACATTTTTCTAAGGTCCACATTTGTGTGACCATTTTCAATAATCTTTCTGCTGCTGTAAATTTGCCCATTGTGGGACAATACATACATTTTCTATTCTATAAAAGGGGTAGAAATATATAAGTAAATCTAAACAATGTATGAATTAAAATATATCTGCACAATCTCTAATATTCAACAACAAAAAAAACTGAAAAAATACTGGGTCACTTAAGCAAATTGTTCAAAATGGCAATAAAATACTAAAAATCCTATCAGGTTTATAGTCCCCACCCTGCAGATATATTAGAATCTGTCCTTAAATTACAGCCAAACCCATTTACACAGTAACAGATAAAAAAACTTTTAGATAAATCAAACATTATCGCCACATATCTGACTCTATAACCATTAAAACAACTATTTTCATTCATTTCAGACGGAACTATTCACAGACTGGATTATATTAAACTGAACTTTCAATTTTCACCACTGTTCGGCGCCACGTAACCTTTCCTCTGATCACGGCTTGCTTGGTCTCGCAATGAATCCTGGGTAAACCAAGGATAGCGAGGATACATCGGACCCGTCCTTCAAATCAGGCTTAAAGAAGGACGCATTTTAAGGTCGCATAACGAGGACTCTTGGAATCGACCAGACCTCGGCGCCGCGCTATGACGTAATCGTCTTTCAAATCTGGCCTTCTGAGGACGCGTCCCATGAATTCGAACCGAGCCATAGTCTCCCTGTTCCTCAGTGCTGGTTTCTCGTCTTACCCTGGCTCCTTGTGATTGGTTTCCCCTGATGTCTCCATGGTTCTGGTTTGTGTTAAATTTCAAGTTGGATTTTGGATTCCTGGATTCCTGCCACTGTTAACTGTTACCACTAATTAAAACTGAGAAAACTCTCCTCTGCCTCTCTGCCTCTGCATTTGGGTCCTTAAACCACAACCAAACCCTGACACTATTAGTGAAAAAAACTTCAAAAGCTCATTTTTCTTAAGCTTTACAGTCGTTTAATAGTAGCTGTTTGTCCGACATAGAAAAAAAAGGAAAAAAATATGCAACAGGTTGCTTAAATAAAACTGAAAGCACTGTATGTGTTCACTTTATGAATATGAACTGTAATAAGAATAATGTTTTATAATTAAAAATGTTTGTTAAACAAAAGATTGTTATTTTATATTAGATCTAGGAATTCTGATAGTTACACTAATTCTTACTACAAACATGTTTTAGTTATTAAAATAGGACTTTTGCTTCATCTTTTTAGGTAAAACAAATTTATATTTCGAATTTCTTATAAAAACGTTTCTGTAATCAAGCTGAAAAATATTCCAAAATTAGAAGAGAAAAATATAAAGGTGATTTAAAACGAATCTACTTTTTGTTACCTTTATTCTGATTGTTCTCCACAGCTCCATCAGCTTGTTTTCCTGAGGGAGAAAAAGGAGAAATATTTCCACTCAGACGGATCATATTTCTCATTCTGGGACAGGGACACTGGAGCAAATTCAGTAAACGCAGAAACAAACATACTAAAGGGAAGAGAAATAAAATGACACTCATTTCATGGGTCAAGAAACAGAAGGACATCTTCAAATGTCCCTCATGGGCTACTGTCACTCTCACTGTGGGCTCCATTCACTGAGGGAAGGGAAGAACTTTATGCTCACATACCATTGGTGACTGTGCTGTTAGCAGCATCTGTAGCGACGGGTAACTGAGAACTGTCCTCTGTGAGAAAGGAAGGTTTGGGTGGAAATTTGCAAAAAAGGAGAAAAAAGGGAGGAAGGAAACTCAAGCAATGAATATGATGATAAGTAACATGGAGCAGTTGTTCAAATATCTGCAGCAACAAATTTAATGGTTTCTCCTCAACATGAAAATAAAGAACACAACAATGAAAAAAGTAAAACATGAAACTAAAGGAGGGAACGTTAGCCAGTCCTTTTATTTGAATTTAAATAACTGATGAGCCTCAAACACGACGGCCCGAATGGTAACCGTCAGCAGCTGATGTGTGTTTGCTGCACTTCGACGTGTTGTTTCCTCCTTTCCCAGATGCCAGCGACCCGCCGTTCATTCCTGTGCAGCAGTCTGAGCTGCAGCGGAGGCAGTAATGATGTTAACTTTAAGTGCTTCTGCCTTTGTTGTCTGAATGCAGGACCTTTCAAAACAGATTTGAGGAGAGGCTAATGCGTTGTGCATTGACCAACCAAGGCTTTACCCTCAATCCCCTCCTTTCCAACCCACCCCCACCCCCTGCTCTTTCAATAATTGATTGAATCTACAGCTTCTCTTTCACTCAAATTAAGGGGGAGGTCCTCTATCCGCATGCCAACAAGCAGAGAGTGGACAGGAAGGGCAGCGAGGAGGAGTGAGATCTAAAGTACCTA
>NW_015151275.1:45848-61482 GCF_000732505.1 Cyprinodon variegatus | reverse complement strand
AGGTCAGCACACATGTTAAAGGATCTATAGGCCGGGACACATGTTAAAGGATCTATAGGCCAGGACACATGTTAAAGGATCTATAGGTCAGGACACATGTTAAAGGATCATAGTACACATGTTAAAGGATCTATAGGTCAGCACACATGTTAAAGGATCTATAGGCCGGGACACATGTTAAAGGATCTATAGGTCGGGACACATGTTAAAGGATCTATAGGCCGGGACACATGTTAAAGGATCTATAGGTCAGGCCAGGACACGTGTTAAAGTTGTCAGGGTTCCATGTTCTGTGCGCTGCTTATTCTCTTCCACAGGCGGTTGTTGTTGACAGGTGGGCATGGCCCCGCACCTGCGGCTCATTGAGGCTGCTCTGCTGAGCTTAAGTGGAGCTTTCAGTCAGCTGAAGGACACCAGAGTGTTAAACCGTTGTGGTACGCCTAGGCCTCTGTCCACTCCAGAGATCTCTGAAACCTGATGTTTGGATTCCTGATTCTAACATGTCTCCTGTCCCCCTCATTTTGTTGAGTTTTGGATTGCTAACCCGCCTGTCTCCGCTTTGAAGACTGGTCTCTGTATCCCTGCTGCTCAGATTCTGCTCTGGCTTTCCCCTCGAGCCCCCTCTGTACTACCAAGCCGGAAAAGAGACCTTTCCTGGATTCACACTGGTTCCTTCGGCTGCTCTTTGAACCTGCCTCCCCTGCGGTACTGCTCGGGCCCCCGCTTAAGTTCCACCTGTTGCTCAGTCACCTCCTCCAATCGGAAAGCTGTGAGTTACAGAACCCATTCCTCCACTCACCGTACCTGGCTGTAAGCAGAGCAGCAACAGCGCAGGTTTTGTTGCTTTTCTTAGTCTTAATCAGTTTCCTCTTTCATCCCGTAGAACTCCAAACTCTGACGTTCCGAACCTCTTTTTTGTGTGTAGTCTAATAAACATCTCAAACTGCTCCTTGTTTCCCTCATCTGTGTCTGTATGTGGGTCTAACATCTTAAAACCATGACAGAAGAATCCATAGTTCAGGACATGGGTTAAAGTACCCATAGGGACACATGTTAAAGTATCCATAGGTCAGGACATGGGTTAAAGTACCAACGGAGCAAAAAGTAGTGATCATCTGCCTGAACGGTCAGTTAACTGAGTTCACTATAAAGTTCACTACATATTCCCCGCTCTATAGTGATGGAGGGATTTAGGGGTTAGGGCGGACAGTCGGACACAGTGAGCTTGGATTAGCTATGAGAACAGCAACTTTTAAACAGAGCGTGCACGAGGAGAAATGCGCTTGTGCGTGCTCGTGCACGCTCTGGCACGTGTTTAATAGGCTTTCCCTCTCAGGAGCGGGTACAGGGTTGTGCAAATGATTTTCTTTTGAAGTGGGGATGGAGGGTCTTTTAAAAATTCATGAAAATCCTCCACTGTACCTTTAAATTTATTTTTTTGCAGTCTTTCCTTGTCTGTGTGTCAATCTGGCTCCATGTATAAGTAATTATTCAATCATTAAAGAGATTTTGGTGTAAAGAATGCATAGCTAAGTAAATAGTTTGTTCTGTCATATATATATTTTTTTAGAAAACCCCAAATCTGAATTTATTGTTTGGGGCAGATGCAGCGAGGGTAAGTGGATGTGAAGCAGTCAGACTGTGTCTCTGGAGAATCTTCTCAGGGGGGAAAACGAGCAGGCAAACGGTGGTGGAAAGAAATAATAACTTTATGGTGGTTGCACTGGAGTCTCATACAGCACCGGGTCTCTGGCTTCAGGCATCAGAGGGTTCAGTTAAATCTCAACAGTTTGTCATCACCGTCTGTCTTTGGTAGCTTACCTTTCTTTTCTTTTCCCTCCTCCTCTACGTCTCCTGCACCAAGCAGGGTGAAGATGATGCCCGTCTGTGAGTTGACGCCTACGGCTGTTACCAGCATCCTGCCTGAGCCCTCCATCACATGGGTACCTTAACAGCCAAACACATCCTGTTAGCTTTGCTTCATAGGCTGAGATGTTTGAGAAGTTCTATGCAGGTTGGTTTAATTGGAAACGTGGAGCATCAGCAGAGAGGACAGTGAGGACTGACTGTCCCTCCATCCATGACCTGTGCAAAAATAAATAATTAGCACCTCCATCCTGGTCTGTGGTGATGTTAGACCAACACATATAAAAGGAAGGAAATGATCCACGGTTTCAGCTTGATGGAACTACCTTTAATAAAAACATCCACCCTTACTTTGCTTTTTAATAACTGCTTTGCAGATCTAGAGACTGAAATTATTCCTTAATCTTTTTACTAAAACAGCTCAAGCCCAGGCTGATTGGACGGAATATGTCATTCCAATCCAGCTCTTGTTTGGGATCATATTCCTGCTGGAGGATCATTCTTTAGTTATTATTTTATAACCCCTCCATAGTTACCAGGAGCTCCTCAGCTGCTTCTCTGATTAACGCTCTGCTCACCAGTTATGGTAATCTGCCGTGTCTTGATAGGTTTGCAGTTGTGATGTTTTTATTGTCAGATGTTGGATTGTTCCACTCTCAGGGAGATTTTTAAAGCCGGGATGTTTTTAGAACCTAACCAGGCTTTAAATGCCTCCACAACCTTCTCCATGCCTGTTTTCTGTGTTCCTCTGTCTTTGTGGGGTTTTTATTCCTTAAACCTCTCTGAGGCCTTTATAGAGCAACTGGATTTATACCCTGACTAAAAGCTGGGCTTGAGTCACGCATTAGGTCATGGTTCCCCTCTTTGGGGATACTGAGTTTTTAGTTTTCAGTTCTCACTTATTCTGTTATGTTGATAATTGGTTTATTTTCCATTATATTCCAGCAGTCTTGAATTACTCTCTGCTGCCCCCTTGTGTTTGTTTCCTTTCCCCTTGGCTTCCTTCTAGTTAGTTCCACTCACACCTGCTCCATATTCAGCTCATTAGTCCATCGTTCTGTTCCCCTTATATACTCCACCTCTGCAGTCACTCAGGGCTGGTTCCTTGCTGTTGTTTTGCTGTTTCCTCATCTCTGGCTCCCCATGTTATTTTTCTCCTGATGTTTTCTGCTTTTTGTTTTTTGGTTCCTTGTATTTTTGTATCAGTTAACTTATTAAATCTGCAAGACTCACCTCTGCCTCCTGATCTCTGCATTTGGGTCGTCCAAAACCATCCCACCCCACCGTGACCCATTAGGTTACCTCTGGCACCACTGGGTGTTATTCAGTAAAGGGACTTCATACAGACGGTCACTACAGTTTTCAGAAAGTTTTTCTAAGAAAGTTAGAATTGCTACACATGTTCTCTTCACCTCTGGAACCTCTTTAAATGTGGAATGAACCATAAATCCTAATCTAAACCTCTTGAAATCATTTGTCAAGATAAGGTTGATAAATAAAAACAAAAAACAAAAATAGTTTCAGCATGATGTTCGAATGTTTTTAAAACAGCAGAAAAATGTTATAAACTAACTAGAGGCAGACTCTGGGTTGGATTTATAGTCCTTTGCAACTGACTGCTGCTGTTGGTGAGACCTGTTTCTGGTTCTGCTGGAGGTTCCTTCCTGTTCAAAGGGAGTTTTTCCTCTCCACTGTCGCTAAAAGCATGCTTAGGGTGAGGGATTGCTGAAGAGTCAATGAGTCGATGCAATCAGCTGGTTCAATCTGACAGGATGATCTGGTTGAATTGGATCTATAAAGTGACCTGAGATGACATGATGTGAATTGGAGCTATAGAAATAAACTGAATAGAACTGAATTGAATCAGATGAATGTTGGCTGATATTAACATTTTCTAAATGTGACGAGCTTTTCTCATTCAGTGACTAAAATCCCAGTGACTAAGGACACAGTGTGAATTCCACTGAGGAGAAAGGGCTGTCCGATGGAACCGGCAGGTCTGTCGGGGAGATAATGATCCTCTTGGATCAGATCAGGGAATAAATGGGATATATTATATGGAGATTTCCCTCTCAGACTTGTAGCCCTTTTCAGAATTTATTAGTGTGTCACAGATAAAATCTCCTTGCAGGGATCTGCTGCTGATTTAAGGCGTGACAACTGATTTATCTTCAAAATTGGGGGAACAATCTTCTTCCTTCCAGTTACCTGAAACATCAACAGGTCTGACATGAAGAGCAAAGTCTCCAGCACACTGAGAGAAAACTGAAGGGAGGGTTTTCTGGTTTTATGGTTCTGTGAGAGCAGAGCAGGGATGTTAAAGCTACCTGAATCTGATCTGCAGATCTCATTAACTCCTGACCAGCATGCTCACCAATAACCCATACCAACACCTTCCAAGTGGACAATCTATAGGATTTTATCTGATAAAACGTTTATTTGCAACTCTGCTTTTTAAAACAAGCAAATCCTCATTAAAAAACTAGCAGATTTTAAGACGTAAAACGTGGAATAAATAAATGATAACAGAGGAAAAGTGATCTCCAAATGAAATGGAACTGACCTGAGAGCAGCATGGGGTCCTTGTCCACAGATTTGCGGACATGGTCAGACTCTCCTGTCAGGGAGCTTTCGTCGATCTTCAGGTCGTTGGCTTGGACCAAGATACCGTCAGCAGGAAGAAGGTCACCTGAAGCAAAAATCACTGTTACTTCCTGTTAGGTAGTGACGCCTTTACATCCTGAAGGAATCAGCAGCAAATCTAAAGACTAAATAATAAAAGAGGAAACAGGTTAATAAACTATTAAATGTACAGTAGGATAAAGGTAAATATAAATTCAAATATAAACTCATTCTTCACGGATATAAGGTAACTAAGTATTATTTTATAGTGATACAAACGCACGAATAAAAGGTGATTAAACATGAATATTCTGTTTTTTAATATTCTTTAATCTATAATTCAAGTTTTAAAGTTGAACGTTTAATGAAACAGAAAGAGCTGGTTATTGTGAAGCAAATGGTGACGAGTTTTTAGAACGATCAGAATTAAAATTAAAAGCTTTTCCAGATTAAAATGAAAAAAAACTCTTTGGTGCGAAAACACTTACTGAGTGAAACGACTAAAAGTTTTCAAAGTATTTAAAAAAAGTTTTAACCTTTTTTGCCAACATGTTTAGGCAGCTATGCTGTTTATTGTGAGACTTTCAGCTGATAACAGGAAACTAAACTTTGCAGATTATTGAGCCTGATGTTTTAGTGATGCTACAGATGCTAACATACTGAACAAACATGCTAACAGTAGGGGTGTGGGAAATAATCGTTTTGGCGATATATCGTGATATTCGGCTGCCCAATATAATATCAATCTTTCAATTCTTAGTATCAATTTAAAAAAAAAAAGTGTTTACATAAAACATTGATGGGAAAATGGGCTACCTCTGCACCGCCACTCTGGCAGAAAGCGCTGTGAAACCCTTTAACTGTGCGTGCAGCACCAAATCTGTATTTGAGGCAGTCACAGTGGAAGAAAACCCCAAACAACATGGATAATAATACCTAATCAATATTTTCTGATGAAAATATACAGCACTTGCTGTTTTTTCTCATCATTTGATTTTGATAGCTGGGGAAAATATGACAATATATAGTGATACTGCAATATCGTGATAATATCGCATCGTGACCCAAGTATCGCGACATGTATCGAATCGCAACACTCATGCCAATACTCACCTCTAGTTAACAGCTACCATAAAATCATGCTAAACCCTGCCATTAAAAATATGTTAATGGTTACAATAAAATAGACCAATATTGATTTGGTACATATTTATAATGAGGACAGAAATCGTTTGTTATTTGCAGTGTTTACTAAAGTGCTTTGAGTCGTGATCTGGATGTATTTCTGGTCGTACGTTGAGAAATGAGGCGACAGTGTTTCCTGTAGAGATCAGGTCATGATACTAAACCCAACCTACAAACATGTTAATAACTAGAGACGGATCAATACATCGTTTTTTTTTTCTTGGTTGGACATAACCGATACATTCATGTGATTAGACCATTAAGTTCATTTATTGCTGCTCCCTCCCTCTGCTATGCAGTGTGGATATATTTCCTGAATTTGTTAATAAATGTTTCTTTGTTTAAACTTTGACATGTGAAACTATTATTGAAGATCATTTTAAGTGTGTTTATCAGAATAAATGGAGCGGACCAATAAAACATGATAGTAATGGTTGTAGCCTTATTGGTTGAGTGAAATCCTGCTTTATGCTAACAGACATCCTACTTTAGCAGAGTTATTCTGAATGAGGCAAGCTGAGCTGAATAGAAGGGGCGACGGTGGCGTCGGATGAAGGAGTTCACCCTTAAATCAAAGGGTTGTCGGTTCAATCCCCGGCTCTTGAGTGTCTGTGGCTCCTTGGGCACTTCACCCACATCGCCTGATGGTGGTGCCGCCAGCGCACAGCAGCCTGGCTCCTGTCAGTGAGCCCCAGAGCAGCTGTGGCTACAATGCAGCGCACCACCATCGGTGAATTGATGAATGGGTTAATGTAGTCACATGATTATATAAATACAGGTCGTTAAGCATAGGTGCAAACTAACGTCAACATGACATATTTCTGCCTTGAGTTGCTGAACGCCTGTCTCTATCAACCAATCAGCTGGTTTATACCAAACATTTGTTATTCTGTTTACTTAGGTCCACATTAAAAGTACAATCTGATTATTTTTTAGTATTATTTTTAGTTTTTAGTTTAATCCAAATGCAATTTAATCATAGAGTGAAATTGTGTGTTTTTGATAGTCTTTGCTCACCCATCCAAATGATAGGAACCGATTATTCCATGGCTTCGGTTGATCAAATGAAGCACCTAGGCAGCTAGACTGTTTTTATGAGCATTTATGAAAGAGTCTCACTCTCAAGAGTTCCATGAACTCCAGCATAAGTTTCTGATAGGATGCCACCTCTGTAACTAATGGTGAAATGTCTGCAGTCAATCACACTTCCAAACTTCCTATGGCCTTCAGATTAGCTCCACGACAGTGTGCAGTAGAGACTGACATTTCTTCGGGAATCCCACGGGTCACGTGATTCCCGTGGGATGGGAGTCACTATTAGTAACAATCACGTGATTGGAACGGTACAGGATTAAACATTAACAGGAGCAGACGGGAGCGGGAGCAAACCAATAGTAACTAAAAAAACTAGGATCGATGCCAAAAAATAAAATAAAATAGAAAGAAAAAAAAAACAGTACTGGCACCACCATTTTGTAGATTTTTTCCTTGAAGCCTACACTATAATGCGAGTCAAAAAAACTACACGACCCAAAAACCAACAGTGCTTCCGCTGTGAGTTTTTCACCCGCGCTCAAAAAAACAATAACAAGAATGGGAGTGGTGCAGGAGCGGGAGTCATTCTGAATGGGAGTGGGATGGGATTGGGAGTAATTTCACCAGGAGTGGGATGGGACAGGATTTAGATTTCTACTCTGGCCTGGGATCGGGACGGGACAGGAGTGAAAATCCACTCCCGTGTCAGTCTCTAGTGTGCAGAGAGCTTTGAGGAGTGAATTTCCATGGTTGAGAAGCTGCATCCAAGCTGCATCGGATGCAGGGCTGCATGGTGCCGCTGGACTTTAGAGCAATGGAAATGAATTCTCTGGAGAAATTAGACAGGCTGGGTCTGAGCCAGGACAACCATCAAAACCAGACGCACAGGCTGCGTCCAACCATCCGTCCTGATCTTTTTATAGTGGTTACACCATTTTGAATGAGCGTCTGAATGTCGAATGGATGAAAATGTAGTGGACTCAAAATTTCCCAAAATGCACCTTCAAAAAAAGTGATCATCTATGGTCACTGGACAAGCAGGTATATCCCAGAATGCCGTGTGAGGAGAGCTCTCCTTGCAAAGCATCATGGGATTTGGTTGTCAAAGAACAAGATGGTGCAGGCACAGTGTCCATAAAGACATGGACAGAAGAGTCTGGTGTGGACCTCAAACCCAATGAAGATCAATTAGGAGTAGAGACTGAGAGTTAGGCTTCTGTCCAACATGTGACCTCACAAATGTGCTTCTGGAAAAATGGTTAAAACATTTCCAAACTCCTAATCCTTGAGGACAGCCTTCCAAGAGGAGTTGAAGCTACAAATGCTGACAGATATCATACTGAAGCCCTTTGGATTAGGAATGGGATGTTACTACAGCTCATCTGTGAGTGAAGATAGGTGAGCAACTTCCTCTGGCAATATAGGGCATTACAGCAGATAATACAAACTCAGACATTAGCATTTCACTAACATAAAGATCCATTTTCATTTGTTGTGTGGAATGATGCAGATGGGGAGGTTTTCCCTACCGTATTTGACCTGAGCCATGTCTCCCACCACCATGTCGGCCACCGGAATCTGGATGACGTTTCCTTTCCGAACCACTGCAAACCTTTGTTCCTGCTCAATCCGACTCTGCAGACCTCGAAATTGTTTTTCTTTGGACCAGTCGTTAAACGCCGTCACCAGGACAACACATACAACAGAAAGCAAGATGGCCGCGCCCTCGATCCAGCCTGCGTCAGCCTCCCCTTCATCCTCTGCTCCAGAACTGACTTCCCCACACACTGAAGAGAAGACATGGAGATTAACCAGGTTACAGGCGTCAATCAAACCTCGTTACTTCATTTATCAGTTACAAAAATGGGGGGGTAATGCAAAATTCTGTTACACAGCAAAGTTAAACAGAATAATTTAACTTTTGAAGTGTTGGTTTTGCAATTTGAAGGAGATTGTAGTTTATATCATTTGCTTTAGCTGCACAAAAATGAAATTGTAAGCATAAGAGGGTTTCAATAAAAAAAGTTTGGAAACCACCTGAATTCAAGCCTATTTAATCTTTAATAATGAGTGTTTAGTTAATATGTGGATTTTACAAGCCGACTTCTTAAAGAGGTGGATACGTGTTGTTAGCAGATTTTGGCTAAGTTCACACTGCAGGCCTTGATGCTCAATTTTGATTTTTTTGTGAAATCCGATTTTTTTTTTTTTGCGCTGCCGTTCATATTTCCAAATATATGCGACTTCTATGTGATCTCCTGTGCGAACTGCAGTCATACAACACAAGTGTCCCGCATGCGCAGTAAAGGACGCAGTGATGTCACAGGCCAGCGAGCTCCATGTTTACGGAAGTAAACACGGACGGTAGATGCCGGCGCGCATCTAGTAATCTCTTCCAACCATAAAAATTCAAACTTTTAAACATGGTTAAACATAAATACTGCTCTCCGAAACATCATCTGCCATTGTTGTTGTTTTTCTAGCAGCTTCTGCGTAGCAAGACGCAGAATAGTGACCTTTGTCGGTTATTAATGGCGTTCAGGTCAGATGAATCCGACCTGGCCAATCAGACACAGGTCGCGTTTGAAAAAATCAGATTCGTATCGGATTCAGGACCACATAGCCAAGTGGCCTGGGTCGCATTGGAAAAAATCAGATCTGTGTTGTTCAGACTGCCATAAAAAGATCAGATCCAGGTCGCATATGGGCCAAAAAATCAGATTTGGGTCACTTCAGGCTTCAGTGTGAATGTAGCCATATTTGTCATGATCTGCTCTGATAGCTGGCCTTCATTGCTAATTTCACTCACCTGCCCAGTTCTGCCCAGTTCTCTGATCTCATCCACCTGTTGGTTCTGCTTTATATTCAGTCCTGCCCAGCTATCAGGGCCAAATCATTGTTTGCTTTCTGTTTGTTCCCCGTTTGATTTCTGTTAGCGTCCTGTCCTTCAGTTTTAGTTATTTTTCAAGGTCCCTGTTCCAGTAAGAGTTTATTCTCAACCCAGTGTCTTCAAGCTAGTTTTAATCATGTACCAGCGGTGGGAGCGTTTCAGCATTTCCAGGGTGATTGTGTTTTCCTGATTCCGTTCCCTCTCACCCACTGGCCCTGCTGGTCTGTTAGCCTGAACCTCTGTTGGACTCCTGCTGGATTCAGCATGTCTGTGCGTTTCTGTTTGAACTGGATGCTCGACACACGGGACTCTGAACCTGCCTTCACTCTCTAATGGATTCCTGGAACTTGGATCTGTGAGTTCCTGAGTGGACCGTACTGTTAAACCAGAATCAGTGATGGGTTGGGCTCCACATCTGCAGTCACTGCGGTCGCAGTTCCACAGCAGCACGCTTCTGTTCTCTCTGTTTTTGTTTCAATAAACGCTTTGAACTTTCCTACTGCCTGTCTCACCTTGAATACTGGGTCCATCTGTCCCGTTTTTTTGACAATAATGTGATTTATTCAGTGCATGAACTCATTGCATTTCGTTATCATCTGAACGTGGAATAAGAAGTTAGAGTTAAATTTGAAGTTGATTTACTTCAACCAAAAATATTTTATTTAAAGGAATAAATACGAAGTATAAAAGATTTTTTAAAAATCTATTTATGCATATATTTATAAAACTGGCATGTTTTAAATTATTTATGGTTATCTGTGGCTGGATCTACTTAAGTTTGGCTATTATGTAGTAAAAACTCTGCATGAATATACAATAAATATCTAAATATTTGTTAAATCCTGATTCACCACCCATCCATGATCTTGCATCAGGAAGCTGATCCGTGTCTGTAGGCACTTCCTGGGTTTACTGGTGAGAATGTGATGCTTTTCACCCAACAAAATGTTTTCCTGTTACTTTCTCTCTCAATGTCATGGCAACCGCACAGAGGACACAAAGAGTTTTTTCAACAGTTTCCTAAAATAGGAGAACTGTTTAGAGTTTCAGAAACTGTTTTAAGCTTAAACTTAACATTTTAAATGCATAGATTATCTTCATGCAGATTATTGACCGGTTAGCTGCAGCTTGCATGTGCAGCGTTAGCCAGTGTACACCCTGAGGTTTAAGACTGAACCACATCGTCCCACATCTGCATCCTCTGTTTGCTCAGGCCACTTCCTTTCCACTAAAACGCCACAGCTCAACCTTTCTTTCTTTTCAGGCTTTTTAACATGATTACATTTTTCTTATTATTACCATAAAAACATAAGGTATTAAGCAACTTAATAAAACTAATCTTGAGACAAATGCTTGAGTCTGGCTTTATTCCATTCAGTAGGTTTGCTTTATCTGCATCAGTGTTTAACCAATGAGTGGGTTAGACAGGCAGCACAATGATTATGCAGTCAGAGAGATAATTTTACAATAATTTGCAGAGAAAATGTCTTTTTCCTGTTGCTTTTATTGTGAAAGCGTATCTCCACATCTATGGCCTGTTCGGTTTAGTAGGTATAACTCACTGCTTTATTCTTATCTCACAAGATTCAGACTAAACTCTAAGAAAAGGAGAGACTTTTTTTCTGAGTCAAAGATTTAGTCAGAGTTACAAAAGTTCTTGAAAGAATCCAAAACTGTGACAAATTTTGAAAATGGATGCTGCTTTTGATCGATAAAGAGAGTAAATGCGTGTCAATCATGAGAGAATACAAGATGAATGTCTTAGAGATAAATAAAAAGTAGATAAAACTGTTCTTGGCTGTCGTCAGATAGTTGTCTAGTTTGTGTAAAGTTTATTCATAATCTGGTTGTGACTCTTGGAAACATCCAGCCGGTCTGGGCCAGAAGTCAGCAGCATATAACAGCCTGTGTATAAAGGTGAGTCAGCAGCCAGGCTCAGACCTGGAGGTGGGAACCGGACCTAAAGCACTGGAGTAGGGTCCGCTCCAATCATCTCACTTTCACATAAGTCTAGCTTTAATCTTGTCAGGCTTCTGTGTTCTATGCTCTGCTTACTCTCTTCCACAGGCGGTTGTTGTTGACAGGTGGGCGTGGCCCCGCACCTGCGGCTCATTAAGGCTGCTCTGCTGAGCTTAAGAGGAGCGTTCAGTCAGCTTAAGGACGCCAGAGTGTTCAAACGTTGTGGTACGCTTAGACCTCTGTCCTGTCGACAGATCTCTGAAACCTGATGTTTGGATTCCTGATTCTAACCTGTCTCCTGTCCCACCGTCAGTTCGTTGAGCTCAGGATTGCTCACCCGTCAGTCTCCGTGCTTTGAAGACTGGTCTCTGTTGCCCTCGGTACTACCGAGCCGGACAAGAGACCCCTTTCCTGGATTCACACTGGTTCCTTCAGCTGCTCCTCGAACCTGCCTCCCCTGTAATACTGCTCGGCCCCCGCCTAAGTCCCACCTGTCGCTCAGCCACCTCCTCCCATCAGAAAGCTCTGAGTTACGGAACCCATTCCTCCACTCACCCTCCCCGGATAGGTACAGACAGGTCCGTACCTGGCGTACAGCGCAGGTTTCTTTAATTTTTCTTAGTCTTAATCAGTTTCCCCTTCCCCTCTCGTAGAACCCCAAACTCTAACGTTCCCAACCTCACCTGCGGATCCCGTTCTTATTTTTTGTGTAGTCTAATAAACAACTTAAACTGCTCCTGTTTTCCCCCATCTGTGTCTGCATGTGGGTCAAACCATGACAGTAGAACACTCTGGCCAGCAGACACTTTCGGTGGGCAGCTTGCTGCCCAGGAGAAGCAGTTGCAGAGTCTAGGGTTAGCCGTAAACGCAGCAAAGGGACAAATGCAAGTTATGTCTGATCGACTTAACCAACTTACCGCTGCGTTAACCTCTGCTTCTATTCCGCCCGCTTCCGCTTCTACCAGTGTTCCGCCTCCTAGTGGCTGTCAATCCGGTTCATCTGATCAATCTCCCTTTTGGGCTGTGTAACACCCCTTCTGTTTTTCAGGCCCTCGTGAACAATGTACTACGGGACTTCGTTAATATTTTAGTTTACTCCCGTGATCCAGTCCAACACCAACATCATGTCCCTCAGGTTTTGCAACGCTTGCTCAAGAAACACCTGTTTGTGAAAGCTGAGAAATGAGAGTTTCATAAGTCCTCAGTCTCTTTCCTCTGACTCATCCAAGAAGGCGGACAAGTTAGGTCAGACCCCAGTAAGATCAAAGCCATAGTTGACGATCGACCCCGGAGCCCAGAAAGCATCTGCAGCGATTTTTAGGGTTTGCAAACTTCTACAGGAGGTTTATTCAGGGTTACAGCCAAATCGCGTCTCCTCTTCACGCCCTAACTTCACCTAAGATTCCTCTTGTTTGGAGTCCAGAAGCTAAGAACCTCTTTAAGGAACAGAAGACTAGGTTCTCTCAGGCCCCTATTCTAGTTCATCCCAAACAGATTAAAACAGTTTATCTTAGAGATTGATGCCTCTGATACAGGTGTTGGAGCAGTCTTATCTCAGCAGTCTGAGTCTGATCAGAAGCTCCATCCGTGTGCCTTTTTCCCCCGTCGGCTGTCTCCAGCCGAACGTAACTATGATGTTGGGGATCAAGAACTGTTAGCAATCAAATTAGCTTTGGAGGAGTGGCAACATTGTCTGTGGGGTTCTGAGCAGCCCATAGCCATCTGGACGGACCATAAAAACCTCTCTTACCTGCAGTCTGCCCGACCTCTGAACCCCCGACAAGCCAGCTGGTCCCCCTTCTCCTCTTGCTTCAATCTGTCTATTACCTACCGTCCAAAACATCAGGTAGAGATCTCTGTACCTGATGTTTTGGATTCCTGATTCCTGATTCTGCTCTGTCGTTCCCCTCAAGCCCCCTCAGTACTACCGAGCGAGACAAGATACCCCTTTCCTGGATTCACACTGGTTCCTTCAGCTGCTCCTCAAACTTGCCTCCCCTGTGATACTGCTCGGGCCCCCACCTAAAGGGCTGGTTATACTCCTGCAGCAGTTTGTCGCAATGAGCTTGACACAGACATTTTTGATTTATGTTCGAGTTTGAAGCGTGGTCTACGCCACGCCACAACGCAAGAGGTACAATCACAAACTATCTATAGATAAGCCCAAGGCGGTGAGAAAGTGGGGGTAAGTTTGTGCAACAACGGAGGAACATGAGGGCAAAAAAGAACAGGGATCCAGGTTGAAAAAGGGTCCCAGCGTTCTTGCGCACCTCACTCTTCTAGATGGTCCATCTTCATGAGTTGTTCTCCGCAACTGCGGTCATACAATCAAGACAAGCCGGCAAGCTGTGAGTTACCATTCCTCCACTCACCCTCCCCGGATAGGTTATCTGTACCTGGCGGTAAGCAGAGCAGCAACAGCGCAGGTTTCTTTAGTTTTTTCTAGTCTTAATCAGTTTCCTCTTTCCTCCCACAGATCCCCGGACTCTGACGTTCCAAACCTCTTATTTGTGTGTAGTCTAATAAACATTTTAAACTGCTCCCTGTTTCCCCGTCTGTGTCTGCATGTGGGTCTAACACACTAAAACCATGACAATTTTTAGATTTCTCTTTTCTCTAAATTTGAAATCTGACATATTTGCATCTAGAACAGCTGATGGTTGAATTTGAACACATTGATAACTGTAACTGAGCTGAATATTTTCTTTTTCTTTTTATAAAAACATAATAGACGTCAGAAATCTCCCTCACTGAGCTTCTCTTAATTCATCTGTGAACAAATACTGTGCTGCTGGCCGCTCATAATCTCTTTTATGCTGACTACTGTCCACTATTTAACACTTAACTATTTTCTCAGAAGCCTGTTTGGATGTTGTTCTTTACTGCAGCGTTTTTTTCCTCCTGGGAATCATTAGTAGGGCTTTATTTTCAATTTCACTTTCTCGCATCCCCATCAAACTATCCCCTCTGCCTGTTTCCTCACATTCGCTTTCCTTCCCCGGCGGCTGGTAGAAGGAGAGACCGAGGGAAATGATGGCAGCGGCCTCCAAGATGATGAGGGTGACGTCCTGCAGAGCCTCCCACACCAGCTCCAGGAACGTCTTCGGCTTCTTTGGGGGAATGAAGTTCCGGCCAAAAGCTTGATATCGACGTTCCAGGTCTGCTGGGTCACCGCTGACACCTGAAGGATAAAGATGGAGATAAAATTAATGAAAAGATGAAATCCAGCATGATGGACGGATAGACGGATGGACGTATTTGCTAAGATTACAATAGAAATATGATCAAAAGCTGGTTTTCTAGAACTAGAGTGAACAGATTAGGCTCCATCATCAACATAATAATGTAACACGGTCTGGGCGTCTATTATAAATACTGAAGTAAATATGAAGCAACTTATTTCAATTCTACTGGAATCTCTATGGTGACGCATTTATAACCACTTAGTTAGAAGCTTCAAAAAAAATATGACTTAAAAATCAAGATAAAAAAAGGATGGGGTTTGATGCCTGAAATATCTGATAATGTTGCTTTTGCTCCTTTAGACAGAAAATGGACAGATTTAAATGATAGGATTATAAACATTTTCTGGAGCCCACCTAGAAGTGACTCCTGAGCTCAGTATTTTCTGGGCCCTGCGTACATCCCTCTGGTTTTCTGTCAGACTGATCACACTTAGCGTGGTTCTGCTGGAGGTTTCTTCCTGTTCAAAGGGAGTTTTTCCTCTCCACTGTCACTACAAGCATGCTTAGTATAAGGGATTGCTGAAGAGTCACTGAGTTGAGGCAATCAGCTGGTTTACCTTAGATAGAAAACTTTGAACCAATTTGACTGGATGATCTGGTTGAATCGTCTCTATAAAGTGACCTGAGATGTCATGATGTGAAATGGAGCTATATAAATAAACTGAATAGAATTGAATTAAATCAGATAAATATTGGCTGATTTAAACATTTTCTATATGTGACAAGCTCTTCTCATTCAGTGACAAAATCCCATTTTTAGTCTCAATAAGGACACAGTGTATGCATTCCACTGAGCCTCTGAGTCCTGAATCGGACTGAATCTGAATGAGCA
>NW_015151275.1:41186-43829 GCF_000732505.1 Cyprinodon variegatus | reverse complement strand
CATGCTAACTATGTAGGGGCAGTGATAGTCATGCCAGTCCAGGGACTGACTGCGATTCTACTGTAAGGTGCCTTGGTCAAGGTCAATGATCCACATACCTGACATGGAACAACCAGACCATGCATATTGCTTTAGGTTAATAGAATATATTAATTGTGAAGAAAAAATAACACCATCTCCCTTCTTTTTTTTTTTTTACAACTCGACTGCTGAGTACAGCGTGGGGACCTGCCTAACAATGTTTAGTCTGAGTACTTGACTGACCTTGAAATAAATTCCAAACTTTCCAGGCAGTTTAGGAACTCTGAAATATAATCAGTATTTGATCATTTTTAATAGCAGTTGGACAAACATGTTTACTTTCTTTTTAAATAAAACCAGCGACATCATTTCCTGCATCCTCCTTATTAGTTGTTGGGTAAGGCTGGTCTTATTCCCATTGACCTGGTGATTTACTGCGACCTCTGGAGAATCATTCCCTCAGAGGAAATGAATAAGCTCCTCCATAACCCTGAAGAAGGTTAAATGGGTTTGGAAAAAGATGAACGCCTTTAAATATTATCAAAGGTGGAAGGAGTGATTCGAGGAACCGTTCTGTATTTCAGATCATGTTCTGCTCACATTAAGGTAAATCATTGTAAGTTTTTACAGAGTCTGTCTCCGTTTGCAGCCTCTTCACTTCCTCTCCTCCCTCAGTAGTTTCCAAGGTGACAGAGCTATTAGGTCCAGGACTTCCTGTATTTAAAAGGTTTCTGCCCAGCAACAGGTGATGTCATTGCTCCGATGTGTATAGTTTTGAGCAGTCTTTTCCTTTCCTTTGGATATGGTGAGTATTGGGGATCTTTGGGCCTATTGTTGGATCTCACTGCAGGGCTTCCTAACCAGCTCCCTGCCTTGCAGAGACGTTCTCTGGAAATGTGAGACTGAGCCGGGTTCATGCCGAGGCAAAGACAGGAGCGACACAACGCCGAACGCTCAGCAGTCTTAGGGAGATGGTTCCTGCTTTCATTGGCCTCCTCGCTTTCTTTCCTCTCATCCTTCCATATCTCTCTTCCCTCTCTCTCAATTTCTCCTTCATGTGTCCTTGACAATGCGGCAAGCTGTTCCAGCTCTCCCTCCTCACCCCTTAGCTTTCTCTTCTTAAAACACATACAGTGTCTCACTCCCTCTCCCAAACTGCTGTCCCTCCTACATCCTGGCCGTTAGGTGTGGATGTAATGGTCTCCTGCTGCAGTGCTGCTTCATCCATATGTGTCAGAGAGGGAATGTGATTTCACTCTGTCAGATTAAGCCCCATCTTGCTGTGTGGATCACATTACAGATTCTGTTCAGGACCCAATGCATTGTAAGGTATCCATGTGCACCTCCATGTTTGCCTGTTTCACCACCTGACCGGCCCCTTCCAGCCTCTTATGGTCTATCTAAAAGAAGCAGAGGATGCAGTGAATCTGTGTAGACGGGCTGTTTTTGTTTTGTTGCTCAAAGGAAGCTACTGGAGAGCAGTATTGATGCGTATTTGTTGGTAAACTGCTCTGTAGTCTGTGTGTGTTTGTGAAGGTTTTGTTGGGACCTGCTGCAGCGGTTCCAGACCAACTCACAGTATCAAATTAGCAACACTCAACACAGACTTACTGTAACTCAACACCAGCAAAGCCTCACACTTTTCCTCCCTCTCTCCCTGCCTCCCTCCATCCTCACCCCCTCCCTCACACACGCCTCAGAGATGCTGCAGACCGATGATCACAGTCTCCTGCTTGGCCTCCTTTATTCCTCCGTCTCCATCTGACCGTTATCCTTCATTCTGTCTTTGACTCTTCCAGCCAACTTCTCGCTGCTGTTGTGTTGCTAGGTTACAACTAGTTGAAGTAGTAGGCGTAGTGTGCTACCACACCCGTCAGATTCAATGTGTGAATCTACTGTAGATTAGCAGGGTGAAGAAACTAAGACCCAAACTCCCAGGCTGGTCTTCCTGAAGCTTCCATTTGGTCTAGTTATATGAAAATACACTTTATTGCCAAAAATATTCACTTTGTATTCACATACATATGAGCTAGAGGGGCATCCTTTTCTTAATCCAGGGGGTTTAATTTAACGTCCTTGGACCTAATGCAGCTCTGAGGGATTCAGCTTTGTGGGTAAAGCTTTAGGAAGGGATATATGGGAATTTTTGACCCTTCCCCTATATTTGTAAGTTCAGACTTTGATTTTGGAAGAGGAGGCCTCTGAATGTTCCCTCTAATTTATTCTAAACTCAGGTTAAGCTCAGGAATCTGAAGGCCAGTCAAGTTCTTCCTGCTACTACTGGTATACAGTTATGTTAGGTATGCTGAATGAAAAAATGGAGTAAAACCATTTTTGCCATCACATTTATGGTATTTAGCACAGTTTCTAAACATATTTCTATTTCTAGATCCCAATCTTAAATATAAGATATATATCTTCTACATATTTGTATTCTAAGGCTGTTATGGTATTCAGAACAAATGCCAAGAATAATCCTAGATATCTTTTTAATCCAGTTGCCAAACTCACCCAGAGCCATAGCTCTGTTGAACCGTCCATTCCACCTGCTCTTAGCAGGAATTACTTTATGGGATTCTTTATAAATCAAATTGAGCTTATTAAAAATAAGATCATTAGCAG
>NW_015151275.1:39111-40365 GCF_000732505.1 Cyprinodon variegatus | reverse complement strand
ACAGATGTCCAGCAAATTCCCAACCAGATGAATTACAAAAACTCCTAGAGCTCCATGCCAGGCCTCAGTTAGGTTGTTCAACAGGTGGGAGATGTGGAGCCATCAAGGCATCTTCATGTCCTGTATTTGTTCTGTCCTCTCACTGAACCAGGTGAACCCAATCTGCATGATTTAATTCACTTAATTCACTTGCAAATCTTCTTTGGATGTTTTGAAGAAGGGTATTCTCTCTTAAAGGATATTTACAAAAATGCCAAACTGCCTGGATGCTTGATGCCCAGTAAGATCTAGAGTCAAACATGAAGCTGTCTTTCCTACAGCGAATGCTTAAATCTGGGTGATGAACAAACAGCAGCAAACCCACAAAAGAATGACTGAAAGAAATGTGTCACTGCAAGTTTAAGTGAGCTGTAATGAAAAGATGTCAGAAAACCTCAATGACCTCAAGAAAAGTTGTTCACAAGTGTTGCAAAAAGTTTTCCACAATATGTTTCTTATAAGACCAACAGAGGCACAAAGAAAATGTTTGAAAGGATCTAGAAGCTGTTGAACCAAAGGGTGCAGGACATTTTTCATACACAGCTTTCTATTTTTAAGCTTCAGTAAACTGTGATGAGGTTAAATGTGCTTTTGTAAACTTAATGAGCTTAGTAAAAGTGTAAGTTCACTATGAACAAAACTTACACAAATGTTAACAAGGTAAAGACTTGAATAAAGCAACAACTTGTCATTGGTTTTACCTAGTTTTAGTCTTTTTTAATTAGCAAGTTTTCCTAATGACGTAGGTCAGGGGTGTCAAAGTGGTTCCTTAAAGCCGTGTGGCAACAGCTTTTCTTTCCAACCAAGCAATAGCAACCAGACTCCAGTCATCTCATCAAGTGAGTCCAATCTGAACATGATGACTTGATGACATGAATGGAGTTTAGTGTACTATTGCTCGGTTGGAAAGGAAACCTGTAGCCACACGGCCCTTTAAGGAACCACTTTGACACCGCTGACGTAGAGTAAAACTGGATCCACTGCAGTGTCTCAGTGTTTGGGATCACAACTAGATTCATGGGGTTAATATTAGAAGATGCTCAAAGAAATGTAGCTGACTTGGCACCATAAGATAAATTCCTGGCCTCAGTTAATCTCCACACATTTAAACAGTAGGGGCCCAGAACCATCTGATGGCGGCCCGTGGTCCATAACAGCCCGAAAAACCATCAACCATCGTAGGGCAGGGGTCGGCAACCTGCGGCTGTTTAATGC
>NW_015151275.1:35314-37044 GCF_000732505.1 Cyprinodon variegatus | reverse complement strand
TCTGAGCTCAGAGATAGCCTGGTATAGAGTCTTGATGACCTCTTTTGTATAAACGCTGATGTTACCTTAACAACATTAGTGAGGAATGTTTTCGTCAACCAATCATATTTCAGATTTGCCCCACAGGGCCAGCTAGAGGCCCTGCGCCTACATCAGCATTTTCTGTCCTCTGATTGGTCAGTTAGACCAAAATGTTTACTACCAAGTAAAGCTACCCACAATCTGCTTTTTAGATTTGCTTTTGTTCAAAGCGTTTCCGGCCTGAATGGCTGATACTAAATGGAGATACTGAGACTTCCTGCCCAAAGACAGAAGGATGGATTTAGTTTATAAATAATCAGTATCTCTGGTGAGTGGGATATATTTTATTTTCATGCTTTATGCTCTATTTTATCTGGTAATTAGATGCTATTGATTCTGAACGGCTCCCGATGATGTAAATGAGGCAGAGCTGTGGTTTGTATAACCAATATAGCATGAGCATTCCCTCAGTGCCAGTTATTACAAATTCAGTGAACAGGAACCTTTGGCAGACTGNTCCATAACAGCCCGAAAAACCATCAACCATCGTAGGGCAGGGGTCGGCAACCTGCGGCTGTTTAATGCTGCCCTAGAGCTTTTTCAAAGATGTATGAAAATGTAAAAAGATGGAATTTTTTGTTTGTTTTAATGTGGTTTGCAGGAGGTTAAACAAAGATTTATTTATGTTTGCAGTGCCCTAAAAATTTGTAAAATTAATTTAAACAATAAATATAAACATTATCTGTCAAGGAAGATTTGCGTCATATCCTGCAGTAGGTTTCAACGCGGCGCAATGCAGGTGGCTGATGTAAACAAAGCGGTGGGTGTGTCTCCATGGATCTCAAAGGGAAAAAAAGGAAGGTAGCTGATGAGAACAGAGGATTCAAAGAAGAATGGAGCGAATCGTTTACTTTCATTGCCAATGAGGAAGGACTGCCTGCATGTTTGCTTTGGAATGAGAGTTTGTCAAATAATAAAAAGAGTCATTAGGAAAGGCATTTCCAGGGACGGCTGCTAAATTCGCAGCCAGCCACCAAGCTAGGTTGCAGAACTTCTGGATAAATTAGAGGAGAGCAAAGATAGATTGAAGAAGTGGATTGCATCTCCAAACTCCACTACTGCTGCCAGTTTGGTTCCAACCATAGAAAACCTTTCATAGATCCAACAGGTAGCGCTCTGATGCAGGGATGGGAACTTTTCAAAATTTTTTCCCAAATCCTCAAAATAAAAAAAAATATTTCTTTCTTTACATGTTTGCCATACAAGGCTTATATAAGATTTACATTTTTGCAGCTCCAGACAGATTTGTTTTTTGTTTTGGTCCAATATGGCTCTTTGAGAAGTTTGGGTTGCTGACCCCTGCTCTAGAGGGACCAGACGTCCCCGATTTCCAGGGTCAGTGCCCGTTTTGGGCCACCTGCCTCTGGCTAAAGCTGTCCACGGAATATCTCCAATTTTACCGTTTTATGAATAAGGGGAGAAATGTTGCTTGTAGACCGTTATTACGGTAGAAAGAGTGCAAGCAGAAACAACTGTTACAGCTTTCATTGCTGGAGGCTGTTTAGTGCCTCAAACCTTCCAAAGAAGTTGTTTAGTTTAGTTTATCTACCGGGGGGGGGTATTGTAGTCTGAGCTCAGAGATAGCCTGGTATAGAGTCTTGATGACCTCTTTTGTATTAACGCTGATGTTACCTTAACAACATTAGTGA
>NW_015151275.1:30317-32427 GCF_000732505.1 Cyprinodon variegatus | reverse complement strand
ATGTTGGACCTATAGAAATAAACTTAATTGAGAGATGGGTAGAGCCGTCTGATGTAGTAGACGTGTTAATCTGCGCTAACTAACTTTACAACTTATTTTTTTTTATTTATTTTTTTATTTATTTATTTTTTTAACAGTGTCCTGTTTATGATACCGTTTTAAACTTATTTAATGTTTGGTTACTTTTTCCTTTTGTATTTTACAACTTTTTTTGTTCGAGAATGTCCAAAAAAATCGAAGAGAGATGACGAAGACCTTACTAGCTCTATCATGGCGCTGCTAGCAACTAAGCTAGCCGAGCACAAAGAGGTGCTTCTTTCGGAGTTTAAGGAATCATACTCAAAACTTGAGACCAAATTGGACAATTTCCAGACCACTGTTAACGACCACCATGACAGTAATTCCAAACTGGAATAGTTTGCGAGCTCTGCTGACAGAGATCTGCGGGATGTGCAATCTAAGATCATGGCTGTGCGGACAATGCTAAGTTAAAGGCTAGGCTAGCGGATCTTGAAGGCAGAAATCGCTGCAACAACGTGCGCATTGTTGGCCTCCCAGAAGACATCGAAGGCCCCCAACCAACTGCATTTTTCTCTCAGATACTTTTGGAGGTCTTTGGGGAGAGTATTCTCACTTCGCCGCCTGAATTGGATAAGCCCCACCGCCGCACCCTGGCCGTTAAACCGGGGCACACTCAGCAGCCACAGGCGGTGGTTGTTTGTTTTCACCGATTTCAGACCCGGGTGCTAGTGGTGCATGTGGCTCCAAAACTGCGTGGTAAGCTGAAATATAAAGATTCTCCCATTCACATTTTTGAGGACAACAGCCCAGAAGTTTTGGAGCAGCTTGGAAAATATCGAGATGTCACAAAGCAGTTGTACAACATGGGCCTCAAGCCAGCGCTATGTGATCCAGCTAGGCTGTTTATTGATACAGAGGACGGCTCCAGAAAATTCCTGCCTTCTGTGAGGGAGGCCAAGGATTTCATTGCCTCCCGTACTCTCCCGGTGAATGTTGACCCGAGCCTGCGGAGGACAGATTTCTGTTGGAAAAAATATGTGCAGCATTTTCGTTTATGGCGACTATAACTATTTTTGTTCTGTTTTACCTATTGCTGTATGGCAGCAGGGACAACAGCTTTTTGAGTTGATATTATTGCACTTTGCTGCTCTCTTTTCTTGGTTTAAAATATAGTTGGTATTGTGATCTGTGTGTTTTTTTTATTTTTCTTATTATTTTATTAGATTTTTTTTTTCATTTATTTATTTTATTCTTATTTTAATTTTATTTATTTATTTTTTGTTGCTAATATTACCGCACTTATGCTTATAATTTTCTTTCTTTCTTTCTTTTATTTCTTTATTTATTATTATTATTTTGTAATTTGTACTATTACTACCAGTTACTATGGCCCAATGTGTGCCTTATTGCTTAGGGAACCAGGACTGTTGGATGCATGGAAGTCTTATTGGTGCAATGGACACTTTTTGTTTTTCACACATGTCCTAATCTGACGTCGTTTTGGTCCAATATATTTACCACATTAGGCTTGGCCTATGGCGGCACCATTGCTCCTAATCCATTGACTGAAATGTTTGGTGTCCTTCCCAGTACTCACTTGCCCAAGGTGTTAAAAGGTGTCGTTTCATTCACAGCCCTGCTGGCCCGTAAATTGATTATGCTTAATTGGAAACTTGCCCATCCTCCTTCACATATCCGCTGGATCCGGGAGGTACTCTATAATCTGAAGTTTAAGAAACTCAGATTTTCACTTAAAGGTTCTGGGAAATCTTTCAGTTCCACCTGGGACCCTTTCCTACGACACACAGAATCTCTTAATTATAAATCTCAAGAACTGAGAGTTGAGTAGGAGAGAGGGTGTTTTATTTATTTACCAGTTTGTTTATGTGTTTATGGCATTCTGATATGTATGGGTATATGTACGTATATATATATTATTCTTTTCTCCTCCTTCTGATTTTCTATACTAATATTTTTATTTGATTATTTTTATTTATTTGTCCCTAAAGAGTAAGTGTGTGTATTAGGGGTGGAACGGTTCACAAAATCCACGGTTCGGTTCGATTCACGGTTTCGTGGTCACGGTTTT
>NW_015151275.1:26551-29360 GCF_000732505.1 Cyprinodon variegatus | reverse complement strand
CACCAGATGCACCACCCGCCACAGTCTTTAAATATCTCCAGAACTTTCCCTATAACCAGTCTGATGTGTTTCTTGGCCTTCCAAAACTCTGATGCCTTCAAATATGCTGAGATTTAGAATTTAGATTTTATTTCCATGGTATCAAAGTTAATTGGTTGAAGCCCACCCTGCTCAGATGCTTTCTTTGTATATTTCCATGCCAATTTAGAATCACCTGCTTCTTTGGTTTGAACCTTAGCTTGATTTCCTCCAAAATAAAGTGACGTTTAGGGTTCAGACATGGTGAAAGGTTAGAGAGGTATGAATACTTTTTAAAGCACTGTAACGAGGAGCAGGGGAAGATATGGATACAGGAGAGGAACTAGGAAGTAGTGTTATGGTCTGAATGGTACCTGAGAATATACCGCTTGTATTCCCATTAAAAAAGTTGGAAAGTAATCAGACCTAACCCGCCGTGGTGATGAAGTTCTTCTTTATTTAGGTGTTAATCCCACAGCAACACACTTTTACTTCATTCTCCACTGATTTTTGTTTCCTTTCAGCTTTTCCTTTGTTCATCCACCATAATCCTGTCATCCCCTCATCAATCAGTCCATCCATCCGTGCTCCTTCTGTTCACAGGAAACTGTCTGCTATAACCAGGATTACCCCACCCCGCAGTAACATGTGCTTTGCTGCAGTTCTCAGCACTTTTATTCTGTAGGATGAACCAAAGATAATTCAGTTTGCTGGTGCAGGAATAACCCAGGCCTGCAATGACATTAATGGTCATTTCCAGTCTGTGTTTTGAGCGTGTTTACAGTCTGTGCCATTTATTGAGCCAAATGTTGATAGCAGAGATCAGATTGTTTGGATGCAGCTCTGACTGTTACTCCATCCTTTAAGCTTATCCTTCTGCACTTTCATTTAGTGCAAACGTGTCCATCCAGACGGTTCCTTCACCCACTTCTGCCTGCGCTCCGAAACATTTAACAGTTTCTCTTCATGCTGTTTTATTTTCCATTTATTTCCAATTTCAGTAAAGAAGGGTCACTTTGAATTACCTGCAAATGTTAATTTGGAGGTCAAGTTTAAACGCAATGGCGTGTAAAGGAGGAGGAAGTGTGGAGGGAGAAAAGCCAGTATTAAAGAAAGTCAAGGAATAAAAGAGCAAAACAAGAGGAAAAGAAACAAAGTGATGATGATTTAAAAAAGTATGGTGGTCAATAAAGATGCCGTAAACACCAAAAGTACTGCTAAGACGAACATACACAAACACTGATAGTAGCGCAAACAACAGCAAATTAAAACTACACTTTGTACGTTTTTTACCAAAATATCATCTTTGTTTGAGATTAACCAAATGTTTTTTTAGGTTAGTATTCAGTATTTGGAACGTATCGATGCTTCATGCAGGCTAGTCTTCTCAAAAACTTGTATATGTAACTCTAGAAGGTTGCTGAATGCGTCTAGCCACCCAGAGTGCCACTGCAGTTTCAGCTCCCCTCAAACAGGACAGCTAACTAGCACCCTTGATCCAAAGTTTTCTAGTATTAGATCCCAAATCGCAGAGGGAGGATGATTAATTTGGCAACAGTGCAGCTTTTTCAGATACTTTAAGAGGAGCTAAATCTGGAAGTTACACGTCTAGAGCCCCTAGTGGTTAAACATTGCACACTGTAGCTATAAAGACTGTGGCTTGATCGAATATCCGTCCTAACCTCTAAAGCCGGACGTACACTGTGCGATTTGCGGGGCGATTTTCAAGTTGTCCGAGAATCTTTCGATTGGGCTGACTTTTAGCCTGTTTAGTGTAAAGGGGGTTACGAGGGGCGATGAGCCTCTCACGACCACCACCCGATCAGGAATCGTGAGGTCGGGAGAAAATCTAACATGTTTGATTTTCCCCCGACCGTCGTGGGCAAATCGCTCAGTGTGCATTTGGTTGCCATGGCGGCGCTCCAAAGCCGCGGCCAAGAACGGCTCCTCTCGACATTTTCGATAAGTTCACAAAATATGCCGCTTAATTCGATACAGACTAGACATGATACCTGCATCTATGATTGCCAACGGCTGCTGGAGATACGGTCACAAAATGTTTTAAATGCAGACATTTTTGACCGTTTAAAAAGCTGCAGAGTGCTACGGACAAATATATACAAAACAACAGCGAAACGTAACTGCCGGAGGAAGAGATGCGCGAGACGGAGAAAGCGAGGCTGCAGAAGGGGGCTAACGGCAAAGCTAAGGAGAAATCCCCACAGACCTCCGCTTCTATCAATCCTGGTCTCCAACGTCCGCTCGTTGGATAAGAAAATGGATCATCTCCGACTGGAACTCTCATCAAGGAAGGAGATTAGTAACTGCTGTACCATCATTCTGACGGAGTCATGGCTGCATCCAGCAATGCTTTTAGCCTGGAGGGGCTAGCGCTATACTACGCTGATAGAAACAAAGAACTAAGCAGTAAGATTCGGGGTGGTGGGCTCTGTGTTTATATCAACAACAGCTGGTGTAAAAATGCTAAATCAGTCGCCAGCTTCTGCTCTCCTGACATGGAGTGTCTGACTGTTAACTGCAGGCCGTTCTATCTGCCCAGAGAGTTCAGTGTGGTTAGCATCACTGCTGTTTATGTGCCCCCCAGCGCTAACAGTAAAGAGACCATGAAGACTCTATATCAGACTATCTCTGAGCTCCAATCTGCACACAGAGGGTGTTTCCATCATTGCTGGGGATTTTAACCAGGCTAACTGGAAGACAGTTCTCCCTCATGTCTACCAACATGTGGACTTTGCAACTCAGGATGAAAACACTTTAGACCTGGTTTACT
>NW_015151275.1:24489-26143 GCF_000732505.1 Cyprinodon variegatus | reverse complement strand
CGGCAAAGCTAAGGAGAAATCCCCACAGACCTCCGCTTCTATCAATCCTGGTCTCCAACGTCCGCTCGTTGGATAACAAAATGGATCATCTCCGACTGGAATTCTCATCAAGGAAGGAGATTAGTAACTGCTGTACCATCATTCTGACGGAGTCATGGCTGCATCCAGCAATATCGGACGATGCTATTAGCCTGGAGGGGCTAACGCTATACTACGCTGATAGAAACAAAGAACTAAGCAGTAAGATTCGGGGTGGTGGGCTCTGTGTTTACATCAACAACAGCTGGTGTAAAAATGCTAAATCAGTCTCCAGCTTCTGCTCTCCTGACATTGAGTTTCTGACTGTTAACTGCAGGCCGTTCTATCTGCCCAGAGAGTTCAGTGTGGTTAGCATCACTGCTGTTTATGTGCCCCCCAGTGCTAACACTAAAGAGGCCATGAAGACTCTATATAAGGCTTTTCATCATTGCTGGGGATTTTAACCAGGCTAACTTGAAGACTGTTCTCCCTCATTTTTACCAACATGTGGACTTTGTAACTCGGGGTGAAAACATTTTAGACCTGGTTTACTCTAACATTAAAGATGCATTCAGAGCAGCCCCACGCACCCACCTTGGTTCATCAGATCATCTCTCTGTCATGCTTATCCCTGCATATAAGCCCCAGCTTATCAGGGCTAAACCGACAGTTAAAGAGGTCAGAGTGTGGTCTGAGGGTGCCATGGAGACACTCCAAGACTGTTTTGAATGCTCTGACTGGAACATCTTCAAGGCTGCAGCAACATATGAAAACTTATTAAATATAGATGAGTACACCATGACTGTGTCAACCTACATCAGCAAATGCAATGAGGACGTCAGCATCAAAAAGAACACCACCACCCGGGCCAACCAACCACCCTGGATAAATGAAGAGGTTCGGAAATCACTAAAACCCGAACTCAGCTTTCAAGTCTGGTGATAAAGAGGCACTGAGAACAGTGCGTCCCAACTTAAACCGTGCCATCAGATCAGCGAAGCAGAACCACAGCCAGAAGATCCAGGATATTTTCCACAACAACAACACCAGGAGGATGTGGAAAGGCATTCGGATGATCTCAGACTACAACACACCCTCCCACCTGGTAGATGCAGCAAACACTGACTTCCTAAATGAACTGAACAACTTCTTTGGAAGGTCTGAGGCACTAAACAGCCTCCAGCAGTGAAAGCTGTTCCACACCAGGGGGAGGAGGCACTAAACCTGGACTTAGCTGAAGGGAGGAAAACTCTGAGGAGAGTCAACCCAAGGAAGGCCCCAGGCCCTGATAACATACCTGGGCGGGTGTATAAGGAGTATGCAGACCAGCTGGCTGGTGTCCTCACAGACATCTTTAACACCTGGCTGGACCAATCCATAGTCCCAGCATGCTTCCAGTCTGCCTCCATTATTCCAGTCCCAAAGAAGCCTCAGGTCACCTCACTCAATGATTACTGGCCTGTCGCTCTGACTCCCATCATGATGAAGTGCTTCCAAAGGCTGGTTAAAGAACACATCGTCTCCTGTCTGCCGCAAACATTCGACCCGTTCCAGTTTGTCTACCGATGGAACCGCTCCACTGAGGACGCCATCTCTGCTGCTCTCCACCTGAGCCTGGAATACCTGGAGGAGAAGA
>NW_015151275.1:22149-23540 GCF_000732505.1 Cyprinodon variegatus | reverse complement strand
GAGAGGATCATGGGGGCTCCTCTTCCCTCCATTAAAGACATTTCATCCCAGCGCTGCATGTCCCGAGCCGGTGACATCATCAATGACCCCTCACCCCCCCTCCATCGACTGTTCGTCTTAGCTGCGTGCAAAAAATCTGAAAAAATTGTACAGTGAAAAAAAATCGCACACTGTACCCCCGGCTTAACCCTTAATCCCTATATAGAGCACTATATAGTGGCTATGCCATTTTACATGTGTGTCCAAACCTCTAATGCATTGTTTCCCAACCATGTTTGACTTGTGTCCCCATTTGGACATTTTGTTCTTACCCCTTGCAATGCTCTTGTGTACCACTAGGAGTAACGCACCTTTGGTTGGGAATCACTGCTCTAGTCAATGAAAAAGTAGTGGACTTAAAATTTCCTTCAATACACCTTGAAAAGTAGTGATCATCCATGGTTATATCCCAGGATGCTTTGCAAGAGCTCACCTCAGAAAGCATTATGGGTTTTGTTGTGGTGGTGAGCTAGACTAGACTAAATCCCTGTTTCAAACTCTAGGATCTCATCACTCCTAAACAGAGACCTGAGAACGTCCAACTGAGCATCTTTAAGTCACATCAAGAGCCAAGTCAATTTGTTGCTCTCAGGTTGCTGGTTCAAGTCCAATAACTCCTTCTGGCGGATTTCCCAAGATTGCTTTGAAAGTACAGGTGAAACTAACCTCCTGGATCCTGACTGTCATCATCCCCTGACTAACTTCCTGACACATCCTGACCTATCATCCTTGATCCTGGATTTCTGTTCATTTATAGACTCTGTGAAATTAACTCTTTAAATCATTTCCAGATTGCTGATTGTTGTTCTGCATGCTGGTCAGATATTTACCTAAAACATGACATGAACAAGATTAACAGACAGATTCTCTGTTTAAAAATGGTTCAAAGTAAAACATCACTTTTCTTTTTTCTCTCCAAATCTCCTCTAGATGGAAATTAGATCATGTCTTTGGATCATGTCTTCTGGTAAATAGACCTTAATTCATAATGTAGTTGGACCGATACATCGGCAAGAAGATATATTTTGGTCAGTATTTTCTGGTATGGGCAGATGTGTGCCGATCCATTCAGCTTTGAGATATCATGCCTTGATTCCGTGCATTGTCACTTCCCTGTAATTCTATGGAGCCAAATTAGGGCCATAAAGATGGTTCAAAAACAAGAAATATTGTTTAAACTGAAACAAAACAATTATTTTCAAGTAAAGTAGTTTAAAACATTTATTTTTACTTTCAAATCTTTCTTTGCACACTGCAAAAAATGTAAATCTCAATAAGTCAATTTTTCTTAAATTAAGTGCACTTTTTCGTAAATTAAGGAGGTAAGTGAGACACCCTGCTAATGGAACAAG
>NW_015151275.1:19662-21518 GCF_000732505.1 Cyprinodon variegatus | reverse complement strand
AATAAAAGTTTCTCTTTTGTTTAAATTGAGACTTGTGAATCATATTCTTATCATTATATCATATTTATCATTTAAATTGAGGAGAAAGAAGCAATAAATGCTTCAAAAGTCAGACCCAAACTATCAGCAGTTTATATCAGGGATCAGTCAGACTGGTTTCAGCATCGGCCTTAAAAACCTGAGTCCTGGTCTGGTCCTACATCAGCTGCTGATTGTGTCTCCCTAGTGGTCTGGAACTTTTAGTTGCTTTTGTGCATTGGCATTATTTATGTATTTGCAGGTTATTTTCTGTAGTCTGCTCCATATCAGCCTTGTCAAGCTGAACCACTTCCATATGAGGGACGAGTCCCTTTACTCGGTACCGACTCTTCAGATTGGCCGGCAGCCATGGCGTTAGAAAACAGTAAACAGTGCAGCGCGATATCAGGCAGAAACAGGAAGCAAACATGCAAGGAAAAAAAATACTTATTCAATTTTAGCAAAATTTTAACAAAATTTCAAATCGTGGACTTTTAAAAACACAAATTAATCAAATTCATTTGATTTATTGCCCAGCCCTATAATAGGGATTATTAGCCAATAAAGGTGCAGATATTTTAAGCTGCGGTCGTCTGTGATTATTTATGCAGGTTTATCACTCGGAGCCTGATCCACCCTCCTTTGGTTTAACGCTTGAAGAAACATAGAATATTTCCTTTGGTTGGTGGTTAATAGTTCTGCTAGTCTAAATTACTAAACTGGTCAATGACACCTGGATTCTTACCACCGGTCAGGAGGTCCAACTTTGGGTAAAAGACTAAAGACCCTGTAAGGAAGTAGATTTCACTCATTTAACTTATTATCATTCATTAATTTTCCCTTTGATTATAATAAGTTATTAATTAGCTACACCTCCAGTCCTAGTTATTTTATATATTTATGATCTGCTGGTAAAACTACACAACATTAGTTCTAGTTTCCAGTTCTTTAACCATTAACCTCTGCGTTAATGGACTCACCATTAGTGGTGCTGGATTGTAGTCTCTGGCACAGGCCGTCTGTGTCTCCATAACAGTCCTGGATCTTCTGTAGAGCATCAGCTCCTCGCAGCTCCATCAGCTCCCTTAGCTCCTTCACTGTGACCCCAAAGTCTCCCCCTGCCAGGCTGCCATCTGCCCTTCCTCCTCCTCCGCCCCTGCCTCTAGTCCCTTTGGGATAAAACTCCACAGCGCTGTTGGCCATTTCCCCCATTGTTGCTGTTGTTGACATGTCAGTAAGATACTTTCTCTGTTTTGGTTCTTTCTGTCCGTGCTCGGCTCAGCTCCTCCTTCCGTCCGCAGGTGAAGAGCTGCTCATGTGCTTCAAATGTTTTTATTTAGACCAAGTGACTGAATGAATCACCTTCCACTCTCCTTTATTCTTGCTTAGGGCAATAAATAGGTCTTGGTTGTCTTTTCTCCCTCCTATCTGTCTTGACCTAACCTCCCACTGCTCCTTTAAATCTCCATAACTGAGGGAGGAAGGGGAGGAGGGTGAGGAGGATGAAGGACAGCAAGCAGGAGCACTTCAGATACGTAACGTCTGAATGAATCCAGCTTTCTCCTCCTTCGTCTCCACGGCGACGGCACTCTGTCCCCCTCCCTCCTGGGTCACGGCTGGTCCATGGACAAACGGACGGACATGCTGGCGGACGGGAATAAAGCAATGGATGGAGAGAGGGCGACGTCGGCTGGTAGATCCCAGGCAGGAAGCAGATCCAGCTTAGAGGCAGCTACTGCTGCACCGGCACCTGAAAGAGAGCACAGCCCACAGAAACGTTAACGGACGCTTTTAGCCGACTCACCCGGCACATCAGAGTCCGTTTTAGGCAGGAATAA
>NW_015151275.1:15191-17833 GCF_000732505.1 Cyprinodon variegatus | reverse complement strand
CCTGAAACAACCTGAAAACACAGAAACAACCTGAAAACACCCTTAAACATCCTGAAAACACAGAAACAACCTGAAAACACCCTGAAACACCCTAAAACCCTGAAACACCCAGAAACACCCTGAAACACTGAAAAACTGAAACACCCTGAAAACTGAAACACCCCGAAACACCCTAAAACACTGAAAACCCCCAAAACACCCTAAAAGACTGAAAAACACCTTGAAACACCCTGAAAAACTAAAACACCCTAAAATACCTTGAAACACTGAAACAATCTGAAACAATTTGAAACACCCTGAAACAATCTGAAACACCCTAAGACACTGAGACAACCTGAAACAATTTGAAACACTAAAACACTATGAAACACTGAAATACTGAAACAACCTGTCACACCCTGAAAAAACCTGAAACAACTTGAAACACCTTGAAACAACCTAAAACAACCTGAAACACTCACACACACTTAAGCAACCTGAAACACTGAAACAACCTGAACCAACCTGAAACACTGTAATACTGAAAAAACCTGAAACAACCTAAAACAACCTGAAGCAACATGAAACATCCTGAAACACTGAAACAACCTGAAACAACCTGAAACAACCTGCAACAGTTTTAGCGAAGGTCAGCATACATTGGGGTTGTAGGAGCTGGCGTTCAGATTGTCGGGGTAAACAAGCCTCACCGCCAGCGGCCAAAATAATTTTTGCCTGCCAGTTGGTCTAGCCTCCATCAATGCCCCAGGCCCTAGAACTGGCGGGCCAATCACAACACAGAGATGTGTTTTGAATGCCTGGATGCAAAGGGGGCGGGGTTTTTGAGGGTGTGGCGACAAAGCTTCGCAACGCTGGAGAAAGAACATAAAGGAAGATGGCAACTACTATTGAACAGTAGCATGATGCACTGCGGCAGCAGCAGCTTTTAATGGAGCGCTCCATTGAAAGTTAAAAGTTCTGTTTCTGTTGTTCAATAAAAGTACATTTAAGGTCATTTGAGGTGAGAATATTATACTTTAAAGCGTCACTATATGGTCCATTTACCAATTTAATGCATAATTTTAAAAAACCATTTCCTAAGTTGAGTGGACCGCAGCAACCAGCGGAGCTCCGAGGCTAACGGCAGCCAGGGCTAACGGCAGCCCGTCTGCAGCGGCCCTCTCTCGGCAAGTCGTGTGTGAAGGACCTCTGGCTATGATGGCTATTTTCAACAACAGTTTTTGAACAGTTTGGGAAGGATTAGACTTGGAGTTTTCTTTGAAACGTGAGCAGAAAAAGGCTCTACGCTCATTCATTTTGAAGAACAACATATTCGCCATTTTACAGACAGGCTGTTTGTTTACACCCCCCCACCAGCTTTCTGTTGCGCTTCCTACGTCACAGTCAGTAGCTCTCATCGGTCAGAGCGTTGGCCAATAGGCACAGACATGGTTTGAAAAGAACGGGTTGTTCTCAACAATCTTCCAATGTCTCATTCATCGGAGCCAGACTAAATTAGACATTTAATCTCACATTTAGTCTGGTTTACCAGGCTAGGATTCAGAATGTTAAAAATTTTAACCAGAAAATGAAAGTTATCACCAGAGACCAGGTCTCACCACCAATGGCTCATTCTACCTGAGCTATTATTAGCATTGGTGGACTTTTTTGAAAATCAACTCAGGAAGTGAAAATATAATTTATTAAAACCTCCTACAACCTGTTTGGACAGGTCTTCAGTTCCTTCAGGCTGCAGCTGGACTTTCAGCAGATAACAGGGTTTGATAAATTACTTTGCAGGTGCAATGCACTGACATTAGCATGTCCTCCACCAATTAATTTGCATTGTTTGCTCATAAGACTATGAGCTGCATGTTAACAAACAGGTTTGCACGCGCCAATGGGCTAAATTTACACATGATATGAACTGTATCTGCTTCTAAGATCAGCTTTGTTCATGCTAACAAGTTTGCATATGTTTCAATACATGCAAACCATTTGAAGATCAGATCCTTGAGGAGATAAAAAGCTCATAAGAAACCTCTAGATCTGCTGCGTTATATTTTATTTTCACCTTTCTTTTAACTTTTTGCACATAAACTTAAAAATGTCACGTTTTTAGAAAAGGAGGGCGGGTACAATTTCACTGCATATTTAATCCTAATTAGCAGCGCCAATAAAGGATCATTTTCTTCCATATGGTTTTAGATTTTCTTAAGAACAACAACGAGAAGAAAACTGTTAAAGTCCAACGATTTCAAATCTCTGCAAAGATGGCGGCACTAAGAACGATTCACCTTTTATTCAGGGAGAAATAACACTGCTGTGTGGTTGGCATGGTTACCCATCATCCATCCATCATCCATCCATCCATCCATTCATCCATCCATCCATCCATCCAACCATCCATCCAACCATCATCCATCCATTCATCCATCCATCCATCATCCATCCATCCATCCATTCATCCATCCATCCATCCATCCAACCATCATCCATCCATCCATCATCCATCCATCATCCATCCATCCAACCATCCATCCAACCATCATCCATCCATTCATCCATCCATCCATCATCCATCCATCCATCCATCCATCCATCCATCCATCCATCCATCCATCCATCCAACCATCATCCATCCAACCATCATCCATCCATCC
>NW_015151275.1:11771-13656 GCF_000732505.1 Cyprinodon variegatus | reverse complement strand
CCATCCATCCATCCATCCATCCATCCATCCATCCATCCATCCATTCATCTATCCATCCATTCATCCATTCATCCATCCAACCATCATCCATCCATTCATCCATTCATCATCCATCCATCCATCCATCTATCCATCCATCCATCCAACCATCCATCCAACCATCATCCATCCATTCATCTATCCATCCATTCATCCATTCATCCATCCAACCATCATCCATCCATTCATCTATCCATCCATTCATCCATCCATCTATCATCCATCCATCCATTATCCATCCTTTTAACAGTCTTTTTTTGGGGGGGCTGTGGGAGGAAGTCAGAGTACCTGGAGAGAACTCACACTCAGGAAGAATGAACCTGGTTACCACTAACAAGATATAACAAAACAATTCTCTCTCTCTCTTGGTTTTAAACGGAGTGAATCTACTTGCTGTGTTTCTAGCCCTACCATCATCCAAAGCTGTTTACACTGAGGCCAGACCAGCTGGCAACTTTGGGTCGAGTGCCTTGCCCAGGGGCACATCAGCAGGACACAGTAGGAGGTTGAATCAACTCACCGTCATTGCAAACCCGTGCTAACACCAAACCCCCATTTTTAAATCTAAAGTGAGAAATAAAACAAACATGCTGCGTGTCTCTGTTGCTCTAATAAAGATTTAAAGACTCCCAGTGCAGAAAAGGGATAAAAATGTTCTTTTGTTTTTTTAAAAAGATGTCGACTTTAGAAAGTGACAAACCTGACAATTGAAACCCAAACAAATGGAGCATTTCTACTGAAAATTGCCGCTGATGATTTGCTTCCTTGTTGCACCTGATGCAGGAACCTTTTTCCAAATTCTGACTTGCATCTAATCCTCGCTCTGTCAACCAAACACTGATGTGCTCCGGTTTGCTCAGATGAAGCTCGGACTCATCCCACCTGAGCAATTACCCACGGCTGAAAATATTCTCAGCAAAGCACACGACAGACCATTCTGATGGGGATGTTTTACATAAGGCTGAGCCTCAGAAAGAAGAGAAAGAAACGAGCAGAAGCTCATCAGTGATTCCTTTTCTTCTCCCTCCTCTGTATGCCTCTCCATCGCTCCCTCCCTCCTGTCTCCTCCCTGCGCTGCCATGCTTCCATCCTGACGGAGAGTGTTAGTTTCTGACTGAGTCACCAAGCTCCGGCTTCCTTTGAAGCCCCCATCCTCTCAGCTTCCCTTCTCTACTGAACCTCCATAAGGGTTTTTAACGTTAGCGTCCACCTTCCTCCCATCCCCCCTCATTTTATTACTTTATCTATTTGTCTGTTTCCTGTTTCTGCAATCATTTATTTATTTTGTCAGTCGTACTTTTTCTTTCCGGCCTGATTTCTTACTCACTGACTCTGTCTAATAGAATAACGCTCATGCGAGGAAAACCTCCTCTGTTTATCCTCCTAACTGCCCTAACTATGACTCTCTTTCTGTTTTTCTCAAAGCGTTCTCATGTGTTGCACACGTCTGCAAATGCAAAATGAAAAAAAAAAATGTCTTAATTTGTTCTGCATCCTTAAATCTCAGGATATGCAAACTTGAATCCACAGGATCCAAGAGTAGTTACACAAAAACATTAGCACTGACGCCCAGAGACATGACTTCTATGATCTGTGTCATGACACACAGAGGCAGCACTTATAGAGCTGGGCATAGAGAGGAAGGGGCTGCTATCCTGGCTGGGAGTGTTTTTAACATGAAATAAAGGCAAAAAAGGTCACCACAGTCCTTAGCAGGCTGCCCACTTATCCTGAAAGCCGACGAGTAATTTGGTTATTTTTATTTCCTTTTTAATAGAAAGTGGCCACTCTTTTATTCCCTCAGGAGATTTTCTCTTTATCACTGAAGAAAGAACGGTTGAAAGAG
>NW_015151275.1:8395-10639 GCF_000732505.1 Cyprinodon variegatus | reverse complement strand
GGAAGGAAGGAAGGAAGGAAGGAAGGAAGGAAGGAAGGAAGGAAGGAAGGAAGTTGAGAGCTGAGCTCAGACTTCTCTCCTCCATCCTTCCAGATCTCCACCTAAATCCTTCCTCGGTGCAGGAATGGCCCACTGAGCTTTTCACACATAAAACGACCTTTGCTGGTCACCTTCAGACGCGCCGCTGCTCAGCAGCAGCAGCAGCAGCAGCAGGAGGCTGAGTGCAGAGAGACTTCCAGGAGAGGAGGGCGCACATCTCCAACCTAATGTTCCTCCGCAAGGTTACCGGCCTTCCACCTGCGGAACTCTCAGCCATCCTGAGCCGGGCAGCCAGTCCGGTTCCCCGGACCCGGCCGAACCCCCCCACCGCTCAGCACAGCCGCTGGACCGAAACCAACAGCGCATCCGATGCGCGTGAGGAACAGAGAGTGCCGCTGAGTGAACATGTTATGGCAGCTCATCCTCTGACTGAGGACAGGGCTGGGATGCGCACCAACACACACTCACTCCGCTGCAGGTTATGATGCGCTCCGCTCCATGGGCCCCTCTGACAGCCCGACATTAGGCCGCCCGCATCCTGCGCCCTGCATGCAACTAATGAGCGACACATCCTCCATTAGAACCAGGGCTAAATAACAGTCACGCACGCAGCCACGCACAGACTCACCGACTCACCGCGCAGGCCGAGCTCAAGGACATCAGCATCAGAGTCCGGGCGGGGAGGCAGAATCCCCGTTAATCTGCGTGTGCGTGGAGCGGAGAACGTCCCGAACCGGATGAGAGGATGCGGGGTGAGGATGCAGGGATGCGGTAGCTCCGGTCCCCTGGAGTCCGAAGGAGCCGGGGGAGGGGAGGGGGGGATGAAAGACGACGACAACAGTGGCGGCGGCGGTGCTGATGGAGATTTGGCTCCGCGCAGTCACCTGGCGGCTGGTCGGCGGAGTTCTGCGGCGGATTCAGGAGAGAGAGACACCGAGGATGACTGAGAGAGATGGAGAGAGAGAGAGAGAGGGAGGGAGGGAGGGAGGGAGGGAGGATGCGCCGGGCTGAGGGTTTAAACACCTCCGCTGAGGGGAGGGCAGAGCGGCCAGGATCTGCGTCCCGATGAATCCTGCCGCTTCCGGCGCTGAAGGATCCGGCAGATTTCAGGGCCGCTGGGAGAAAAAGAAGAGAAGGAGCTGCTGCGACATTTCCCCTGGAGGAGGAGGAGGAGGAGGAGGAGGAGGAGGAGCTACAGCCCGCGCGCGCTGGAGAATCGCGGCATCCGCGGCTTATGGCAAGCAGTTTGGTCATGAAATGGTCGTTTAACCTTTCGGGTAAGCTGANGGAGGAGGAGGAGGAGGAGGAGCCGGCGCTACAGCCCGCGCGCGCTGGAGAATCGCGGCATCCGCGGCTTATGGCAAGCAGTTTGGTCATGAAATGGTCGTTTAACCTTTCGGGTAAGCTGAAGAGTCTGTTCGACAGGAGGCCACTTTATTAGGTACACCTCACAGGATGCTGGTGAAGGTTCTCAGTCATCCAGGCCACAGTCAGTCCAAAAAAGTTCTACAACAATCCACTGGACTTTGTTTCCAAGTTTGAAGGCGTTTATCTTCCATCCAGGAAGATTTTTCAATTCAAAATGTCAGAAATAGCATTGAGTTCCAGGTTTTATACAGCAGCACAACAAAGCCTTTTTTCTGTTTAGAAAACATGCAAATAGAAACGGATGAACGGGTCCACCCCTTTGGAATGGGGGTCGTTTGGTTTCTTTGTTAGCCTAAAATGCCCCATAACCAGACTCAGATGGGCCGCTCCTGAGGGCCGGCTTACTCTCTAGCCGAAGCTCCTACCTGTGACAGTAAATAACCCTGACAGGTAACTACCTAACTAATATACGGAAGAGGATTAGGGCCACTGAAAAAAAAAACTAACTGGTTTTTAAATTTTATTTCAGTTTAACATGGGAAAAAAGTTTTTTCTCAGAATTCTAACAGATCACAAACATGTTAGCATCAAGCATGTAAAAAGTTGCCTAATTCTGTCATTTTCCACCAATGTGTCACTGGCCACCTCAAACAGCTCACATCTTTGTCAGTGAAGCTGAGTGCTCCACATCTCTTCCTTCATGGTGCCCATCTACATTAAGATCCACAATTCCAAGATTAGAGTCAGAATTCTGAGAAAAAAATTAGAATTCTATTAAACTGACATAAAATTTTAAAATCAGTTAACTTTTTATTTTTCAGTGGCCCTAATCCTCTT
>NW_015151275.1:4098-6231 GCF_000732505.1 Cyprinodon variegatus | reverse complement strand
CTACCTAAATGATGCATGCAGTATATACAGCCCTTCCTTGTCATGCACGTCCAAGTGACGTTTGGCAAATGTGTCTTTTTCCTATTCCTCAAACTGTAAAATCTTTGCAACAAAGTAAATTATAATAAAACTAAATGCTTTCTTTAAACCAGACTACGATGTTCCTGTTATATTTGGTGAATTTATGTTAGAATATTTTTGCAGAAATATGTTGGGGTGCATGATGGGGTTTTGCATCAAAAGGCTAAAGTTTCCTGTCTTACATGCATTGTTGCCAGGTTTGGATGTTTCCCAATCTGGCAGTTTAGGATGGCCGTCTATGGGTACAAAAAAATTTTCTTTAGATTTATGACCTAATGAGATCAATAAACTTTGGTTTAAATTGGGTGAGCTGTCATATATCCAGGTGGTTTATGAACATTTTTTGTGCTGGAAAATGTGAGTCAATGACATCTGGCAACCCTGCTGATGTAAATGTAGTGTCCGTGTCAAAGGTGCTGTAGGAGATCTTGGAAAAACGGTTCCAGCAAGCTATATTTCTGAACATACACAACCATGCCTCTACCTTCAGACTGCTCTTCGAAACCACGCCTTCAAAACACATGAACGCGCATGCTGTCTGCAGCGCGTCTGGAGCAGCAGGAGCTGCGCTGATGATGCATTAACTTAAAATGTGGAAATCCGCTTGCATAACATGTTCATTTTTATTATCCTGGTGGCTGCAGTTTGGAATACCTACATGAAAAACGACTTCCAGCCGCCGCAGCAAACCGCGAGGAAGCAACCGCCAAGCTGCTGTTGAATGGGATTTCCAGTGACAGAGCTCCACCGGTATGTGGGGGTCTGAGCGGCTCCCACTGAGAAATAATCTTTGAAGGCAGGATGGTAATCTGGATGAACTGACTGCTCAGATGAAGTTTTCAGGTGGACTTTCTCACTTAAAAATAGATTCAAATTACTTTTTACCCACTGATCACAGCTAATATAGCTGCCATTGTTCCAGGCAAAGAAAGGATAGAGAAGCTCCACCCAACTGGCATCAGACCCACTTTACCACCCTGCAGCCAGAGCAGCAAAGATGCTTCAGCCACGCGTCAGGTTTGGAAGTACAAGCACTTGTACGATGCCTGAGACATGTTGTTTTGGAAAATAAACACTCCCGCCGGCGCTGCCGAAGGAGTTCTCGCGAGTTCTTGAATAGGCTCCGACTAGGCCTGTGCTCCCCTAGAAATTCCAGACCGATGTTGCAGAAGCATACCAGCAAAACTGGTTAGCGACCAGACCTAAGCGGCATTTGATGTGTGCGGTTGCAAAAGTATAATTCGCCCTTCAGAGCTAAACTGGTACGAGCATCAAAAATGAAGCAGCACGCAGGTTTTTGCTGCTCTTGCCGCTTTAGGTGTGAACGTAGCATAACAGTGGCTAGCTTCCAGCCATCGGGTCCTGCACGAGTATTGGGGGGTCGATTCGTTGATGTGTCAGGGTACGTGCACAGGGGGAGGGTCAAGCACACGACCATAATTGACATGTCGGGAACCTATTGTGTACAACGGACCGTCTTTTATGATTGGTTGGGGTTAAACATTGATTTCTCACTGTAGCGGGGACCATTTATTTTAGTTTCACTCCCAGACCTTCTATTTCACTGCTTGCTAAGCGGCTGTTGGGAGATCTTTAAGCCACATGGTAAAAAAAGCATCTTAAAAGATCTCCTACTGTCAGAGTTAGAATCCAGGCTTCAGGCTGTTGAACATCCAGGAGTTAAAGTAGGCCCCCCACGTAGCTTTCCTCCAGCAGTGCCTGAGCAGCCGGGCGATTGGGTAACTGTACGCAGAAAGCGTAGTCGTGGATCTCTGCCCACTGGTCACCAGCAACCCGTTCATGTTTCTAACTGGTTTTCCCCACTCAGTGACTCACCCACTGAGAAGCCCACTCTGGTGATTGGCAGCTCCATAGTCAGAAACGTGGCATTAGAGACACCAGGGACCATAGTCAAATGTTTGCCGGGGGCCAGAACGGGCGACATCAAATCCTTCCTGAAGCTGCTGACAAAGGATAAGGTTAAATACAGTAAGATTGTTATTCACGCTGCAGAGTGCAAAAGCTTAGCTTATTCCCCTTCACAGGTTGATG
>NW_015151275.1:0-1306 GCF_000732505.1 Cyprinodon variegatus | reverse complement strand
AATAATCTTTGAAGGCAGGATGGTAATCTGGATGAACTGACTGCACAGATGAAGTTTTCAGGTGGACTTTCTCACTTAAAAATAGATTTAAATTACTTTTTACCCACTGATCACAGCAAATATAGCTGCCATTGTTCCAGGCAAAGAAAGGATAGAGAAGCTCTGCCCAACGGGCATCAGACCCGCTTTACCACCCTGCAGCCAGAGCAGCAAAGATGCTTCAGCCACGCGTCAAAGCCAATTAATACTTCTGATGCATAGCCTCTGCAACCATCAAATATGTCTCTATCTGTGACCACGTGCACCTCAAAAAAATCCTGACTACATGTCAGATGGTCACAAGTAGCGGAAGTGCGCAGACAAAAAGCAGCTGTGATTGGTCCTTGGTATGCCTTTCTGGCTGTCTGTGTGGTCGTCCTTCTCGATTTTTAAAAACCGAGTAGTAAAGACAACAATGGACTAATACGACGAAAGGTTGATCAAGGAGGTTTGGAAGTACAACCACTTGTACGATGCCTCAGACATGTTGTTTTGGAAAATAAATACTCCCGCCGGCGCTGCCGAAGGAGTTCTCGCGAGTTCTTGAATAGGCTCCCACTAGGGCTTTGGCGGGAAACTGCTGTGTTCCCCTAGAAATTCCAGACTGATGTTGCAGAAGCATACCAGCAAAACTGGTTAGCGACCAGACCCAAGCGGCATTTGATGTGTGCGGTTGCAGAAGTATAATTCGCCCTTCAGAGCTAAACTGGTACGAGCATAAAAAATGAAGCAGCACGCATGTTTTTGCTGCTCTTGCCGCTTTAGGTGTGAACGTAGCATAACAGTGGCTAGCTTCCGGCCATCGCGTCCTGCACGAGTAGTGGGGGGTCGATTCGTTGATGTGTCAGGGTACGCGCACAGGGGGAGGGTCAAGCAGACGACCATGATTGACATGTCGGGAACCTATTGTGTACAACGGACCATCTTTTATGATTGGTTGGGGTTAAACATAGATTTCTCACTGTAGCGGGGACCATTTTATTTATTTTATTTATTTATTTTATTTATATTTTAGTTTCACTCCCAGACCTTCGATTTCACTGCTTGCTAAGCGGCTGTGGGAAGATCTTTAAGCCACATGGTAAAAAATGCGTCTTAAAAGATCTACTGTCAGAGTTAGAATCCAGGCTTCAGGCTGTTGAACATCCAGGAGTTAAAGTAGGCCCCCCACGTACAGTAGCTGTCCTCCAGCAGTGCCTGAGCAGCCAGGCGATTGGGTAACTGTACGCAGAAAGCGTAGTTGTGGATCTCTGCCCACTGGTCACCA
>NW_015151274.1:374199-375199 GCF_000732505.1 Cyprinodon variegatus | reverse complement strand
ATTTCTAAAAAGCTCCTAGCGCCAAATCTAGAGACTTTTTTCTGCTACTGGAGACTTTGGAGACAACATCTAAAAGCACAGAGAGGAAAACAAGAAGAGAGGGACAAAACCTAGAACAGATAATGGATGTCTATTCTATTAACATTTCTCTATCTGTAGAATGGGGCTGTTTGATGTGTTCTCCATTCAGAGGGCCCCCTGCCCGTCTTTGCCTAGGGCCCCACATTTCCTAAATCAGCCCCTGGTATTGACTATAGTCTGATATAACAGCGGGATTCATACAGGCGGGTCAGAGACATGCAGAGCTTAGATTAAACAACCTATTTTAAAACAGATCTTTAGGCTCCTTTAACCAAGAAACACAGTTTGCTCATATTTTCTGTTTTTGAATGTTTTCCTCTAAAAATGTTTTCTTTACAACAAAATGTTTTCCACTCAGTTAGCTTTTTTCAGAGGGGGTATTAGGTACCTTCCTAAATAATAAATAATAAATGACCAATTACATCCTCATTTACCAAATGAAGGCAGATTAAATGTTGCGTTAAATCCATGTATCTCAGTGTTTCTGCACTGAAGCCTCTTTAATCTATGGAGTGAATTCTCCTCCATTATTGTGCTGATTTTTTTTTTTTTATTTATTATATATATATTTTTTAATTTTTTTATTTATTTATTTTTTATTTTTTTCATTATTGTGCTGATTAAAGAACCATGTTTGGATCATAAAAAGGTCACTTTACTGCTGTTACTGTTTGATTTTAACTTTCCTTTTAAAATCACCTTTTTCCAATTTTACTCTTTCTAATGTAATTTGTTTTAAATAATTAGTTAACTAATTTTTATGTTTGGATTTTTGCTTTTTAAATTTGTTTTTCAGATGGAGTTTTATGAAATGCCTTTTTTTTAAAGTGTGTTTTCATAGAATATATTCCCTTCACTTTAAGTCCAATATAAAAGCTCACTTACAGGTGAAAAAAATAGAATAAATAAATAAATAAAT
>NW_015151274.1:371065-372987 GCF_000732505.1 Cyprinodon variegatus | reverse complement strand
AACGAGCTTCGGTACGTTTCGTCTCAGCCTTCTTCCTCTCTCAGGTTTATTCCCAGAGGAGCTCCTCCTCCTGATGGCATTAGCTGATGTTCAACATGCAGGTAAATGCGCATTAGCTGGCGCTCTGACATTTAATAAAAAGCCTGGTCTTCCTTCCAAACAGACCACCGTCTGGGAGGATTTTAACAGAGCTGCAGAAATGTAGAAAATTGTCTCTACGGGACACCTGAAGGAGACGGCCTAATTTCATTTCTCTTTAAAAACTCAAGAGCAGCAAATTACCCTGTCAGGGATGAATGAGCCTCCGTCCGCTGCTGCAGCGTTTTCATCAGCGCAAGATAAATTTACAGGAGGAAAAAATCTGCAGCTTTGACAGACACAGCAGGAAGAGTTATGGAGCGGAGTCGTTATCCAGAGGCACGTCGCTCTGCTCAGCCGCAGCAGAGAGGTATCAGTCAACCAATAATCAGTTAACCAGGAGTCTTCATCAATCAGAGGGAGGCTGCCGGACCCCCACCTGAGGGCCGGTTAATCGGGTTCCGCTCTCCTGCCTGGAGGGACCAACCTGCAACCTTCTGCCCAAACAGAACAGCAACCTCTGCCTTCCTTCAGCAAGCGACGCCTGATGGGGAGAGAACGTGTTGCATCGCCTTCAGGTCAGCCCCCGGGGGGGCCCCCGCCTCTCCGGTTTCACAGCAGCTTTTAGGGGTCGATACGGCAGCCCGCAGGGAACGTTTATAAGTAGTGATGCATGCTGAAGCAAACAGGGGACGAAGGTTCACAGGGAAGATTAGTGAAGCATGTCCTGATGTTCACCTTTACTGGAAACTTTATCAGAAGAAGAATATTCAGCGTCAAAGTTTGAATCCTGGAGACGTTTTTATTTCAGCTGATCATCTATAGAGTCAGAAACGAAACGCCAACTTGGAGCTAACAACAGCAGCAATGAAAGGAACCAGCTACGATCTAAGAAAAGCAGACGACCAATGACCAGAGAGCTGGGTTAGAGGTCAAAGGTCAGAACAAGAAACACGGCAGGTGACAGGTGAGGACATGTCCCCACCAATAACGTCCATTATTTCCCCCTTTCTGCTAATTTCCTTTAGCTAAAGCTAACAGTGCTAACTGTGTTCAGAGCGTTTTCGGTCCGTGTTTTTGTTCCTCTCTCATGTCCCGCCTCTCGATGTGACATCATCAGATCTGCAGCTCTGAGACATCTGATTGGTGGTCGCATTTCACTGCATATAAAGTCGCTACAGCAGCACTCAGTGAATATTAACCAGCAGCTGCTTCTATGTTTAAGGAAAAGTTGGAGATGCCACCTTAAAAATCATCTGTTCATTTCATATATATAGACATATATAGACAGGTGGTCAGATGTTTTAATCTCCATGACTGAGATCCTTCAGCCAGAGATTTCAGTTTAAATCCTCAGATTTATAAAACTAAAACACTAAAGCAGGCGTGCAGCGAGAAGGAAAAGCTTGAGGCTCACCTTCGTCCTCGATGAAGTCCTTTAAGGAGGCCCAGGTCTTGTTATTGCAGAAGAAGGAGGCGTTGGCCGGCAGGCTGCCGTTGAAGCAGTGCTCTGTGCTGCGGACGCATTTCTGACGCAGGTTCCCCATGAACAGCTGCAGGCCGATGAGGGCGAAGACGCTCAGGCAGAAGACCGTGAGGATCATCACGTCGGCCAGCTTCTTCACCGACTGGATCAGAGCCCCGACGATGGTCTTCAGGCCTGAGGGACCGCCGCAGGGGTCATGAAGACTTTATGAGCATCTTTAATTCATGATGTCAAACAACTCACTGAACAACAAACAGAACTAAGCAGGTGAAGATGGCCGCCCTCTGAGAAGGTTTTCACTGCATGAAATTTGATCTAAAAGGGACAAATTTGATCCAGAGTGGGTTTTATTTTTAGA
>NW_015151274.1:355485-370528 GCF_000732505.1 Cyprinodon variegatus | reverse complement strand
AAAGTGACCTGAGATGACATGATGTGAATTGGAGCTATAGAAATAAACTGAATAGAATTAAGTGTGTCTCAGATGAAATGTGTTGTAGATTGGTCCTTTATAAATAAATTGAATTGTAAATGCTCTTTAGCACAGTGTTTCGCTGCAGTAAAACCAGAGGGCGGCCATCTTTGTGCACCTTAGGAAATACATCAAATAATCATGCATCTCTATCATTTCTAAGAAGGATTTCCTGCTACTGAAAGTCATCAACGTCACCCTCTAGCAAACAAAGTTACATTCAGACACAAAGACCCGGTAAACACATCAGGACCAAACACTGAGAACAGAACACAGAGGGTCCGGACAAGCCGACGACCGTCCAAATGTTACCGGATCAGAGAAACTCTCCAGTTTTTCAGTGGATTCATTAGAAACGGACCTGATCCTGTTTCTCAATGTCTGCTGGCCAATGAGTGGCTGAAGATCCACAGTTAGAGTTCACTTCAAAGCAGGTGTTTCAACAACGCAACGGTCACAGTGTGGCCGCGCGCCGTCAACACCAAATACTAACATGCAGAGAGTGGACACACAGAGGCTGAACGTCTGAAGGATCTAGATCTTTGTGACACAGAGAACGGAGTCTTAAATTGACCTGCTAGACTCTTCTGACGGAGTTGATGTTTCCATGGTTGTTCTCTTGCGCCCTGCAATGATTTCTTTACCTCACAGTGAGGAGGGATGTTAGAGTTCCCTTCCCGCTCAGGCGGAATCATCAGAACTCTAAGCAGAGAGACTTGTCTGATTCCGGCTAGCCACCAATGTAAAGCTTGTTAAAGAATGGCAGCAGGACACCATCTGGTCTCTGTAACGCCAGGCAAAACGCTGTACGGTACATTTAATCGTTGCACTCAGCTAAAGGCCAAACTGTAAGACGAAGCGGAAGGGTTTAAAAGTTCCGGCCCGACGCTGATGCGATCCAACAGCTCACACTGTTCGTCCAGAAACCACACATTGGACTCAACGACGAGAGGTGGCACTGTTCGGACTTTTCAATCTGGAATAAGAAGAACTCTTTTGTTAGCACATGCGTAGTGCACGAAGTTCCCGTAAATTAGCTCATACCTCTGCATCCGTCATGATCTTGGCGTTGATGACTGGCTTAATTACTAATTTCATTCACCTGACTAACTCTGCCTGGTTCCTCATCACTGCTCATCTGATCCACCTGCTCCTGCTTCCATTTAAGGCGCTTGCACCCAGTCATCAGGGCCAGACTATACTTGTTTTCACTAGTCAGTGGTTTTAGCATTACCTTAGAGTTTCTGATTACCTGATCCTGTTCTTCCACTAAACCACTGAACCCGCCTGTTCCTGTTCTGATCCGTTGGCCTGACCTGGCTTCGGACTCCTGCATGTTTTCCGGGGGCGGCAGTATCTGAACCACACTGGAACAAATCTTGTTCTTTGGGCGTTGAAGTGAACTTGTAAACCAGATTGACTAATGGTCATAATCTTCCTCAGTTAGATTTACGTGGTCACTAACCTGTGCTTCCTCTCTCCAGAGTTTCCTGCACTCAGACCTCCTGTTTGATTTTCCCCCAACTTTACGATTCCTGGTGGGGAGGTGGACGGGAGAGGCGACTCGCTACCCTCGAGAGTGGCCCCTCGCTACCCTCTGTATACTACACAACGCAGGATGCACTTTGAGGCTGAAACTCTGTGCAACTGGAGCATCTGAACTATAAGGGCAAATACCTCGTACAGTGAATGCCTGGCTTAAGAGAAAAGCATTATGGTGAAGCAAGTTTTTTTTTGGAATCATTTGGTGCCATAAATTACGCAGGAATAACTTGATCATCGATCCAGGAACAGCTGATGACTTTTAATTTATGCTTGACACGTCAACAAGGTCCGCCATGGGGCCAAGTTACAACCTTTTAGCATTAGCGCTAAAGCTAGGCTTGACCACAGCCTGAACCTTTCACACCGTTCTCCTAAACGAATTTGCAGCTATACAAACAGTTCCACCAGATAAACATGGCTGACAAGCATAGATGGATGCTTAGCTTTGCAAAAGCTAAACATCCATTGACATCTTATGATGTGTCAAATATTTATTTAGTGAGAGATTTGTAAATCCACAAACTCCCGAAATTGCATCTTGCTAGCAGCCAGCAGATTAGCATTAGCCTGGTATAGAGACATTTTTGGAACCAATGAAATGCAGTTACTTTAACGCGAACCGGCAGGCTGATGCTAAACAAACATGGATGTACCAGTAGACTATTCCGTCTACTTAAGCTGGAATACCCACTATTTCTTTTTGGCTGGAAAAGATGTTTGCGCGTTTCTACCAAACGGATACGGTAAGACTTTGATTTATCAGTTAACTTTGCTATTTGTGAAACAAATCAAGAATGTGATACTTGGCAGCTGCTACGACTGCTGGGATTGGCTAAAAGCTCAAAATGGGGGAGGGTACCACTTGTTCAAGGCACATCAGTTCAAAGAATTGTACTAAATGTCCCTTGAAGGTCCCAGATCTGCTCGGGTCCTGCTTCATGCCAGTGACGTTACGCTACATGATTGGCTGAACGTTGCCACATGATATAAAACATAAGTTTCCCAGACAACGATAATAACATCACACGGCGTCCGTGTGCCGAGTCGGGAGCATCTGTAGCATTAGCGTGTCTAAAGATTGATGCAGTTTTACCTGATCGATAACAAAACTGAAAGAAAAAAAATGTTTCTGGTGAACAAAGTAACTGTTAGACCATGATATAAAGAGCTGGGTAGCGCTGTGGCTAGCTGTGCTAAGTAGCTAACAGGTTAGCCTCTTTTAGCTTGGTCAGTTAGCCATTTTAAGCTACAGTACTTTGAACTACGCGTCAACAACAACCGTTCATTTTCTACAAGTAGAATAACTGTTTTGTCTAAAAACATAAAATAATAGCAAATATAGGGAATATGTTGAGACTCCAAAATTGATTTGATCCTTAACAGTTTGTCCGAGTGGAGTTGCCGTATGATGATGTCATAAGAAGGGGCGGGGCCCCGAGCAGATCTGGTACCTACACCAAGCAGAAGTAGAGTGATGTAGTGTGATGTAGTTAGCTTGCGCCCGGTTGCCCATACCGCCACCTACAGTTGACTAGAGTATCAGGTAAAGCAGGGAAAAGCCGCACAGAATATAAAATGTTGAAAATACAATGTCAGCATTTTTAATCCTGAGGTTCTGAGTTACCCATAATCCCTGATTGCTTCCCGGGCTCCGAACAATGGCTGCCCACTGCTCCCCAAAGGGATGGGTTAAATGCAGAGGTAGCGGCTTGCTAGCTGAAGTGCTAAGTCACCTTTCCTGCAAACAGGCAAGACCCTTTACGCTAATGCCTGCTTTGGGGAATGGCGGCCTAGTGGTTAGGGCATAGAGCTCGGTCTTTGAGCAAGACCCTTAACCGGGAGCCGCACAATGGCAGCCTACTGTTCCCCAAGGGGATGAGTTAAATCAAGAGAGTTCATTTCATTGCTTTGTACTTGTGACAGTGGAATGATCATAAAATGCTGAAAATAAAAAATTCTGAGCAGAGAGTAGACGTGTTAAGCATAAATCGGCCTCAGTGGCTCAGAAAGATTAAAGATCGGGAATATTAACGTTTAAACCAAAGAAATATCAGATTCCCTGTGATCAATTAAATCTTCAGCTTATTTGTTTAGAACTGATCTTGGATAAAGATTCTTCCTCTTGTTCCTTCGGCTCGCTAACTGATAGCCGTTAGCATTAAAACGTGTCTGCGTGGCCTCTGCTGTCCACTCACAACCGAAGCCAACAGGGCTGTGGTGCAGTCTCTGCATACTTCCTCTGACATCATTCAGAAATGATCAGGTTCAGTAGGAAGTATGCAGCGTGAGATATGAAACAGCCACATGTTTCTGGCTCGGGTCACAGGAGGGCGGTGCTTCCTCTTTCCTCCGTCGGGTTTCTCACCTGGGATGACAGAGATGGTTTTGAGCGCTCGCAGCACCCTGAACGTCCTTAAGGCTGAGACATTACCCAGGTCCACAAACTCAGTCACATATCTGCAACAAGGCGGGAGACAGAAGCACAAAAACAGACACACACAGAAGGATGTGACCACAAGGAGCCGAGACAGAAGGACAGTAAGAGAGATGGACATCCAGGTAGTGACAGGAAGAGCTGCAGAGAGACGGCTACAGCCCGGGCTCCTAAGCTGCTATGCAGAAGGTGAAATCAGATATGAAAGCTTCACACATGGAGAAGAGTTCCCCGCGGGCCAATAGGTTCACAGTTCCCACTGTTTCTATAGAAGTAGCGGCAGTACTCAGCTACTAGCGACTGGCTAACAGAATTAGCCTGAAATATGGAACTTTTTTTTGTTTATTCATATGTAGTTCACTATAATGTGGGACAATCTTACAAAAAAATATTTATCAATTCTGAGAGTTTTGGTTTTGAGCTTTGAAATTTCTCTCTGTTCAAAGGGAGTTTTTCCTCTCCACTGTCGCTACAAGCATGCTTAGTGTGAGGGATTGCTGAAGAGTCAATGAGTCGCTGCAATCAGCTGGTTTTCCTTAGATATAAAACTTTGAATCAACCTGATTGGATGATCTGGTTGAACTGTAACGTGCCCTAACGTGTGAGTTGGCGCTATAGAAATAGAAAAACAGAATTGAAAGTTAGCATGCTAGCACCAGAAATTATGTTAAGGACATGACTTCCTGTTTAAAACGAGGTTAGCTACAAAGGATTAAAAAGTGAAAGGCTTTGTCATTCATGTCTACTTTAAACTGAATAATGCTAATAAAATACTAAAGTTAGCCTAATGTTAAATTAGTTAGCCCAATGCAAGCTAACCACAAATTGGTATCATTACCGCTAAAGACTAAAATATACAGCCAACATTTATCTTTCTGTAATTGTTGGCATTTCATTTCTACTTAGTTTTAAAGGTTTTTTGCTAATCTTAGCGGATACGTAGCTTATCCGCCTGTTAGTTACTGTTGGCTAACAGTTAGCTAAAAGGGGAATTAGCCAAAAAAATAGTTAACATTTTAGGGAATTTTAATTATTCTACTTTAAATCTTAACTGGTAATTGGGAATAAATAAATGAAAGAGTTGGAAAAAGTGATGTAGGTCTATAAGAATGTAAAAGAAAACAAATCTGTTTGATAAATGGCGGTTAAAAAATCATCAGAGTAGAAAAAGAGCATCTGTTTTAACATTTAATCGTTGCAACGACAAACATTCCTCTTTTATCTAGTGATCATGGCATAGCCAAGTTTATCGTATATCTTTAATGTCTAAGCTGCAGTGAACTATTAGCTGACCAGCTAGCGGTGCGGAACTTTCTTGATTCTCCAGCTAATGACCGGCGCTCAGCTGAACCATATCGGATTTTCCCTTCTGTACTGTTCCTTTAAGACAGGTCAGGTGATTCCACCTGAGACCTCCGATAGGGTGGAGAGGTGGGCTGGTGCTGCGGGACACTGGCAGACACGGAACAGACAGCAGAAGACATTCACCACTAATTTGCTCTTCGGTGCTTTAAAGCTGCCCCCTGTCGCCCCCTGGTGGTGGTGAGGCCTTACCTGGGATGACTGAGATAGTTTTCAGGGCTCTCAGCACTCTAAACGTTCGCAGCGCCTGCAGGTTTCCTACTTTGATAAACTCTGTTAACATCCTGCAGGGGGCAGTGTGGTGGTTTTCAACAAACAACAAAAGAAGACAAAGATAAAAAAAAGTCTGAACATCTCTTTGATAATTTACATTTCTGTGAGTAAAAGTCCTCGGCCACGATTTAATCGGCTTCATCAGGATGATAACGGCCTCTTTAAACATGGCGGGGGGTCTACATTATGGAGGATAAAAAGTGCCAAAATTTAATAAATAAATACAGCATTAAATAAATAATTAAATGTGTCAATAATTAATTAAATGTGGAATTAAATAAATAAATGTGTCATTCATTAATATATTCACTAATATAAAGTTAATAATTAGTTAAATAGTTTAATTATTTCATGGTCCTGTGTCGCAGTGCATCGAAACCATTAAAAGAATCTGTCAAACTCACCCATCAAAGTTAGGGGGCGGGGTTAACGCGAATCGAGTCTCTGTAATCGATTTGCTCCGTCTTAATGTGCAGGGTGACCAATCAGGTGTTAGATAACCGCCCCCTAACTTTGATGGGTGAGTTTGACAGATTCTTTTAATGGTTTGGATGCTCTGCGACACAGGACCATGAAATAATTAAATGCACACTGAAATAATTATATATTTTTTTTTTTTTATAAAATGAAGACGTGTTTTATTAAATTAATGACACATTTATATATTTAATTCCTTATTTATTTAATGAATTACACATTTGATTCATTGTTTATCACTGTATTTATTTATTTAATTGTGGCACTTTATATTAGTGACGAGGTTTTAATTAATGAATGACACATTTATTTAATTATTGACACATTGAATTATTTATTTAATGCTGTATTTATTTATTTAATTTTGGCACTTTTTATCCTCCGTACTACATGAGCTGGTTTTGCATTCCAATAGCTTTAAGACTAAGATAATCACAGTTATAATGTGGTCGGTTAATGTAGTTTGTCTTATTTCATACATTAATTTATGCTGAAATACCTTCTCCTCATTACAAAACAGATTTTTCTCAAGGTTTATTTATAACATCCTATTGTCTAACCAATTTGTTTTGTAATTAAATTATAATTTTCATTTGTTTTGACTCTAATTCCCATCATTGTCAGTAAGGGGGAACAAACGCTGCCCAAATCAGAACAGGACTGATTACCGTCCAATAACTGTTCTCGCTATGCAAAGATAAAATAAAGCGCCGACTGAGTGAAATCCATCCATTTCCATTTATTTTACTGGAGCAAATGGTTGAATACTTTTTTCCCCACTAGAAGGATTAACATGATCCTGAAATAGGCGTTGGTAACAAACTTTTACTAATAAAGGTTATAACTCCTTGGCCAACGACATGGCTCACTAGTTGGGGATTATGGAACAAAAACCTGACATTAGAGAATTAACACCACTTGTAAGAATTATCTGTAATTCTGGGTAAATCACTCTAGAAAATAGAAGTTATTAGTGATTCTATTCTGATCACGATAGATTCATCATTTACAATAAAAATAATTATCTAAAAATACTTTCTTGCAGCATTTTTTTAAAGGTAAATCAATGGCAGTAACTGCAAAATGTAGTAAACTCAGCCAATCAATTACAATTACTCTAGAGAAACAAAACCATTTTATATAATCTTCTTCAGTCAGTTTCATAAAGAAACTTAGGAAAATTCAGCCATTTTTAAATTTTCAAACATTATTAATATAAATTCGTAGCTGTGAGGATGAATCCAAATTCCTATCATGACAAGAACTTAACGATAAAGGATGAGATAAAGTCCAAAGCTTTAAAAAACTAAGTCCAGATGAATCAGAGATTAATCAGCATCGAATTAAAAACTAAAATCCAACATCAGGAGCTTCGGTGGGATTTTAGGGCCGTTCTATGGAGTCACAAAGATGTCAAAATGTTTGGAAACTAATTAAGTCTTAATTGAAACTGAAAAAATAAAAGTTTCATTTCTTTTCTCTATTGCAGTTTACGATTTTATATATTCAGATTCCAATCCCTCTCTTTCCGTTTATTATTTTTTTCAAATTCTTTTTTCAGTTTGAGGATTTTTTTTTTTTTTTTACGCTTTCAAAAAATTTTTTTTCACATTCAGATTTGGAGCCTAATCTGAGGGCGGGGGAATTAGATTGACAGCTTGCAGCAGCGCTGGAGAGATGCCCCTTCCATGTTGCATTCATGGACTGTGGGTATCCAACTACATGAGAAAGTAATGGGAGTTCCCACAGTCCATGAATGCAACATGGAAAGGGAAATTTGATCACTGCTGCACTTTCTTGCTGTAAGAAAATTAAATTTCATTTTTTTATACACTATGTGTTTACAAAATTGCCTAATGTCTAAGTCTCCAGTGCTGTCAATCACGTTATCTAAAGGTAAAAAAAACTGATTTGAAAGTGTAAAAAAAAAAAAAAAAATCCTGAAACTGGAAAAGCAATTTGAAACAAAAAGAAAAGAAGAAAAAGTGTAATTAAAAGACTAAACTGAATTTAGATTAAATTCTTATTAAGTTTGCTCACATTATAAAGTAAAAATTTGACATTAAATATCAACTTTTTTCAGTTTCAATTCAGATTTAGAAGTTTTCAAACATTTTGACCCGTTTCTGACTCCATACCAGCTGCTGATAATAACAGCTAAGTTTCACATTAAATAGCAAACATGGGGAAAAAATAAAAGATTAACAGGAACAAAATAAATACATCATCAGCTTTACGCGTAATAATCTTGCTAAAATTACTACATTTTCCGCATTATAAACGGGAAGAAAGAAAAAATACGTAATCAGTTAGCAAAACTCATAAAAAGCAACCAAATGATTTAAAATGCTAATATTTAGACGGTCGGTTTTATATCCTTCAAAATTAATACCATAAAACACAGATTTATACTTTACTTTGTTTTATAATTTCAGAGTAAGACCTTGTCTTGGATTTAAAGTTATATTTTAGAGACTTTGTCTTGAAACATCCAGTAAAGTTTTAACCTTAATGCCAGGTTTATATTTAAGCCTGCTCAACTATTTTAACAGCTTAAAAATTTAGCCTTAAATCTGAACTAAGAGTTAATAAGTTTTAGAAATAAAAAACGAAACAAATGTTTGAATGTAACCATGTATACTGTTAAATTAAACAAAGCATTATTTATAAAAATAAGGTTGTTTGAATAAAATAAAAGATATTTGATGGTGGCTTTTAGCATGTTGTGACGTTTTTGATGCTAAGTGATTTTATCAAAAGGCTTTTGTTGTTTTATTTATCTGCGTTTATAAAGCCACAAAGAGCCGACTGGGATTCATCCTGTTTATTCTTCCACTGCTTTGTCTCCATCTTTGCAATAAGATGATAAAGTTCAAACAGTGAGCGTTTCTGTCCCAGCTGGCTGAATCAGGCGATGACATCATGAGGCCGGGCGGCGAGCCTTTGATCGAACCAAACCAGGCGCCAGGCCGCGGTGGCCCTAAAGCCGGTCATTTGATCCCCGAGCTGCTAATGGTTCTCCATCATGGCTCGTATTTCAGCAGGTTGGACCGCGGCGCTGATTTCATTACGGCGCAGGGAAACGATGGCGGGCAGAGCTGTTTACAGGAACCTGCAGGTCAAACCGGCAACATCAGGACCCTTTAGTGACGGGGGGCCGATTCCACAGCAGCAGGTACGCCCGGCTGGATGTTTGGAGGCCAGGAAGTTTACGATTTAAAGACGAGAAACGGGAAATGAAAGCGTGAAACTTCTGAGTCGGAGCTGATGATGGAAAACTGAGGTCCAGTTGGGGTTATGACCTGGTTACCATGGCGACCCAGAGCCAGTGGGAGTGATGGGCAGCATCAATCAGGCTGTGGGCCTGTTTCCCAACTATTAGTCTAGTTTTAACCCCTTAAGCCCAGCGGGTCCGGTTCAGGGCCCAGCTGACAGTCACATGGTGTTTCATCCACACGCCATGAGGGAACCCCTCCAGATCCGGCATCCATTCTTTCCTTCTGTTCGTCTGTCTTCTCGGCTCAGTGACCGGGTCGAGCCGTCAGCCAATCAGAGAGCAGAACCGTCACCGGGGAGGAGGGGAGCCTGTGAGGTCTGCAGCCTGACGCCGCTTCGCTCCATGATCCAAACCGACTCAGACGTGGAGTTCTGCAGTTTGTCCTGACTTTGCAGAAGCTTTGAAAACTGACCGACGGCGTGAAACTTGTGGGCTTACGGAGCGGCGAGAGGCGAAGCTGCAGAGCAGCTTTTCCCTTTAATTCCTCCACATTAATCCCATCAGGAGGACAACAGCTTCACGTCACGTCGGAGCGCCGCTCTGCTGCTCTCAGCTCCTCAGACCAGCAGCTTTCAGCTCCGCTCACAATAAAAGCGCAGCAGAAATCTTTTCCTGCTGCGCTCACCGGGGTTTTCTTTACTCACTGACATATGCACTGCAAAAATTATCTTCAAAAGAGTTTAAAAACATTCTGAAAATAACTGTATTTACCCTTAATTTGACAGGATTAATAAAATGATCTGTCAATGCAAGGAGAATGTTTAGCTTTAAAATAAGATAATTAGATATTATGCTGGTAAAATAAACAGACTGCTGATGTTTATTTTCTTATTTCTTATTCTAAATTGTTTTATTCTATTGGCAAATCACTTCACTCCTCGATTCAAGAAAGAAATTATTCAATTAGATTTCATTTTTTTAATTTCCACTTTTTACACTTTTTGTGTAAAACAAAGTAGAAGTATTTATTTTAAATATTAGAGCGGGGAAACATATTCAGCTGTTTTTTTTCTACAATGGAGGAAAAATATTTTCATTATGTTCATTTAAATGTCTTCACTGCAAAAATGTAAATCTAAATAAGTAATTTATTTCTAGTGCGACACTTTATAAATTGAACAAGACAATGTAGATTTAAAATAAGGTAAAAATAATTTAATTTTCTTAATGAAAGTGCATTTAAAATACTCGTTCCATTTGCAAATCATGTTATTTATCTGTTCAAATTAAGGCTAAATACACTTAATTTAAGAAAATGTGACTTATTTATAGATTGTTTTTGCTCTAAATAATAAAATGAATATATCTCATAAATAGATATTTTATTTCTGATTATATTTTTTTGTAATGAAAAGCTGATTTTCATGATCTTGTTGCTGATGACAGGCTAAATAAATTCACCTGTCCATTCCGCCTGGTTTCTCATCACTGCTCACCTGCTCCACCTGCTCCTGCCTCTATTTAAGCTGCTCGCTCCCAGTCATCAGTGGCAGATTATTCTCTCTAACCAGTGCGGAGAGCGGGCCTTAGTGATTTCCTGGTCTGCCTCTCAGCCACTGATCCTGCCTGTTCCGGTTCTGATCCGTTTGCCCGACCCGTCTTCAGACTCCTGCTTGCAGCTGCAGCATCTGGGAGACTCTGGGCGCCATCACATCTTGTTGGCGGCCCACCGACTGGATCCTACCCTTTCCTCTGGGCTCAGACTGAGCCGTTAAACCAGGTTAGTGACTCACACGTTCATAATCACCGTCAGATCATGGCGGTCACTAACCTGTGTTTCCTTTTCGCAGTGTTTCCAGCGTCGGATGCCCTAGCCGCTGCTGCTGCAGGTCTGCAGTCCGTCCGTTTTATAATAAACAGTTTTTAAAGTAATCTAACTGTCTGTCTTTCCTGAATACTGAGTCCTTCTGCTCTGGTCTGCTTGACTTTTAGATGTTGACAGATTTTATTTTGGTCTCAGATCCACAGATCAGAACCACTGCGTGAAAATAATGAACTAAAATGAGAAATAAAATGATTTTTATCTAATTATAAATTAGAAGATTTGAGAGCAAATATTTGAATTTATATTAATAAAAATTAATGTTAGAGTTTGTTTTTTAATAGATCCTCGAATTTTTTCGCATTTATTAAAACCCTGATAGAGCAAACTGGAGTTAATGTGACAGACGGAAACATGGAGGAGCAGCACTGAGGTTCTGCAGAACCTCCTCCGGCTGCAGATCCGATCGTCTTCTTCTCTAGATCTCTCAGCCGAATGTTTGTTTTCCTCGATGCGGTTCTTCCTTTATCGACCGCGCTCCGTCATCCGGTCAGATCTGGACCTGTGCAGCTCCTCCAGAGTCACCCTCAGCCTATCCAGGTGGACCTCCATGGGTCTGCAGGTGGTCCATCCTCTCTCCATGTTCACATGACGTCCAAAGACGGGTTTTAGTAGCAGAACCTTTCTGGATTTGTGTTTGTGAAATCACAAATCACTGTGATGTCATCCCTGAGTTCTAACTATTACTTATATTGGTCCAAATATTACAGTAAATAAACCAATAAATTACAAAATGCACCATTAAATGATTTAAAACTACATTTAAAATGATAAATAACTGTAATTTAAACCAATAAATGTTTTTAAAAGTGAAAACATCGGTCAGATTACTGAGGATTTAATGAAAGGTATCAGAGTAAAGGGGCGGGAATACTTTGTCACACTGTGACTGCGGGTTCCTCTCTGTCCGTCTGTCACTTTAAATCCAAACGAAGCAGGTTTCAGTTTTAGTCTGGAAACGTTTCAGGGGTGTGAAGTCCTGTAAACCTTCAGACAGCTCATCTCTAAGCCCTGCCTAAACCTGGGTGAGGTGCAGCTGATCCTAATGTTCTGGTCGATCCGAGTCAAACCCAACCGGACGTGGAGAGAGAGAGAAAACCGTAGGTGAGGTTTGAGTGACTCACGCCATGACGATGACGCTGAAGTCCAGCCAGTTCCAGGGGTCCCTCAGGAAGGTGAAGGGGCCCATGCAGAACCCTCTGGCCAGGATCTTAATGAGCGACTCGAAGGTGTAGATACCTGTGAAGGTGTACCTGAGCGGGAGAGCAGAGCGGATAAATTAAACATTAACGAACGCTTCTGACAAACATCTTTCACTTATTCATTTTGTCACCAGGAACGAACAAACCGAAGGATCCAGAGTTGGAGCCGCTTCCCGCCTGAAGGCAGCGGATTGTTTCGTTTCCTGTCAGACGTCGAATCTGAGGCTCGTTTATAAAGTAAAGGTTTTATTTACAGATTGATCAAATAAACCTGCTTTAATTTTAGGATTTAACCCCTGAAGCCCGGCGGGTCCGGTCCAGGGCCCAGCTGACACCGGCTCATGTTTATCTATTTATAAAAAATGGCCAAAACAGTCACATGGTGTTTCATCCACACGCCTTTCAAACGGGGCTTTAAAATTTCTAAGTTTAAAATAATATTTTTTTTGTTTTGTTTAATAGCTATGTCAAATAATAACATTAGATTTAAATTTTCACCTGACAGGTGTGATTCCACTGCAGTAATGCAACAGCAGGTATTCATTTTTAGCCCCGCCCCCAAATGGACAGAAAGCTGAGGTCCAGTTGGGGTTATGACCTGGTTACCATGGCGACCCAGAGCCAGTGGGAGTGATGGGCAGCATCAATCAGACTATAGGCCTGTTCCCAACTATTAGTCTGGTTTTTAGTCGGCCCGGTTCAGGGCCCAGCTGACGGTCACATGGTGTTTCATCCTCCTTTCAAACGGGGTTCTTAAATTTCTAAGACAATTATTTTTTCCACAAATACTTTTTGTTTTATAGCTTTGTAAACAAATGAGATTTAAATTTGCACCTGACATGTGTGACTCTGCGGGATTAATGCAGCAGCAGGTGTTAATATTTAGCCCCGCCCCCTAATGGCCACCGTCATTGGAAACTAGAGACTCAGACCTTTCCAAGGAGGGGTCAGAGGTCATTGTTTGACCATTTCAGGTGATGTAACCAGCATGCTTTACATAAGCTGCTCTGTTATTCTTTATTTTCTATTTAATTTGGTGATTTTATTGGTAAATTTAAGCTAAATCTGAGGATCAAAGGCTTTGCCTCATGCAGAAAGTCTCCAATCATGGAAATCAGCATATTTTTCTGATTAGATTCCCTTTGATGAGTGAAAAAAATGCACTTTTTGCACATTTGGCATTGTGCAAAAAGTGCATTTTCTAGCACTCTTCCCACTAAAACCTTTGAGGAACAAACATGCTTGAACTTATTGAGTTTAAATTTGCTTGAGTTACATTCAAGATGTGGATCTATAAAGTCTGAGGAATCATCCAGAGTTTTAAATGGGCTTCCATGGTGTTCTGCAGTGTTTAATTTAGAAAAGAAAGGAGGAAAGGCTAAATATTTTTCATTTTTTCTTTGTTTAATCGCCTATAAATCAGACATGGTTACATTTAAAATAGTGGCTCCACCTGAAAACTATCCCTCGATGCCTTTCTGTCATATAAATATAAACTATTGCTTTAATTCACATATGTTAGGTTATCACACCGGATCATAAAGACCTGAGGATCCGAGTCTTTCTGGGTGTAAAAGGGTCAGCAGCTGTTAAACACTTCCACTGATACTTCCTGCATGCAGGGACGGTGGCCTGGAAGGCACAGGGAGTCAGACTTGATGGGTTCAGACGTGTGAAATGAGGAGTTTCATCCAAAAAGGTCTGTTTGGTTTTGACATTTGAAGCTTGACATTTCTGTTGCACACGATTCACCTCTGAGCCGCCTTGGAGTGCCGGGCGGCTCAGATCGGCCGAGTCACGCTGAGCGGAGCTCCGACATCGGCTCTGATTAAAGCGTGTGTGTTTGCAGGAATGTTCCCGGGTCGTACTTACTCCAGGTACTTGGCCCAGTTTGCTGGTTCCGACATGGCCATGAAGCAGCAGTTGGTCAGGATGGTGCACATGATGAACAGGCTGAACAAAGTGAGGAGGTTAAGGAAGGACAGCTTCACACAGACTGATCTCATAACGCAGAGACGGACACTCACTGATTTCACTTCAGTTGCAAAAGAAACAGTCACACAATTTGGAGGTGTGTGCGCTCCTTTACAGCTTGGAGCCACAAAAACAGTTTTTATTTCCTTTTGATGAAGTGCAGGGCAGCAACTACTACATTCTCTCACTCGACAAATAAAACTTTATCAACGTATAATAAATAAAAAAATACTAATGAAAATTACAATTTAGTCATTTCTTTTGGATCCTGCAATTCCCTTCTCCGCCCTGCGGGGGCAGCGTTAACGCTGCTTATAAATGATGCGTTGAAGAGCTTTAAAGGAAAAGTCCAGTCAGCAAGGAATAATCAATGGATCATTATTTATACCTAAAACTAATACATTCACGGGGATGAAATGAATTTAGCGCCATCACTGAGTCTGGGAGCGGCCATTTTTGCCCAAATCTAGTAGCCCCTCCCTCCTGCCATCTTCCAGCAGTGACGTCACGGTGCGGTAAGCCTAGCGCCATTCTCCCCGCTTTCCAAGCTAAATCAATGGGAACTACTAGACATATCTGCAATCAACAACAATTTTTGAAGATTGCCTGAGGACTTC
>NW_015151274.1:352369-354663 GCF_000732505.1 Cyprinodon variegatus | reverse complement strand
TGGAAAATCAACACCGGTTGCATAGTGTACCTTTAAAGGACTTTTCCTTTAAAACTGTACCTGCTTTTTGCTTTTAACATGTTTTCTCCAATGATTATTTTATCTGGTTTACAACTTAAATAGTCCAGTGCTCATAAAGTGATTTTTGTTTGCTTTAACACCCTTCTTTGGAATATTTTAAATCTTTTAAAGGACTGTAAACATTTACCAGATAAAGTTCTTATTGTCACGGTTGGGTGGAGGATTAACAGGACCCAAATGCAGACACTGAAGCTGAAGGGGTTCCTTGAAGATTTAATAATAAAAAAGGGCAACAGAAGCAAAAATCCAAGAACAAAACCTGAGAACCAGGAATCCTCACAACAAGAGAGCAAAGAAATGACCACAAACCAGCAACAGTGACTGAACAGGAGGAGAATATATGGGAGAGGAACAAAGATCAGGCTGATTAGCAGATTGGGAGCAGGTGTGAACAGAGCAGACTAGAAGGGAGCTGGGGGAAGGAGACTGACACAAGAGGGCAAACAAGAAATATCTAAGAACTGAAATACAAACAAAAATAACTAGAATAAGACAAAATGGAAATAAAACCAATGGAAGCTCAAAGATTAAACATGGCACCTATTGATCAGGAAACTCATCTGAAGTCTCTGACCGGCTGTTTTATGTTGTTTTGGTTAAATTCTCACTGTTTTTCGTTTTGTCTTTTTTTTTTCCTACGACATAAAATTGCAGAGAATGAATCATTTCTCTAAATGCCTTGGGAAGAAAAACAAGTGCAGAGAGAAAAGGCTCCAAATGGAGCAGATGTTGCAGCTATTAGACACAAAGACGTAAAGAATTACCTTGAATTTAAAGTCATTTTCTGTCATTTTGCAGCTCTCAGTCATGGTGGATTAAAACATATCTTTGGTGGAAATTCGGGGAAACTGAAGCTTTTTTCTCTTCGCATGGCGAGTTTCAGCTAAATTTGAACATTTAAAAGTTAAAACTTCTCCTTTTAGCGCCTCGGTGCGAAGACTTCAGCTGATGTCTCATTAGAGCTAAATAAAGATGAAGAGTCCTGCTTCCCTCTGATTCCTGCCACTTTCAATCCAGCAAATGAATGCGCCATTAGCCCCCCCCCCCCACAGGAGAGCCCACTCTAATAATGTCATAATGGGGGAGTGGGAAGTTTCCAAAGTGTCAGCAGCAGCAGAGCAGGTTAAATATCACCCTCACCTGCCGTGTTTGGTGGAGGAACCCGGATCGGCCGTCAATCACGGCTATAAATGAATCATAATTATTGTAATTTTGCAGAGGGAACATGCTGGGGGGGGGGGGGAGCGGCCCAAAGCCCAGCCCCAACCTGTTGGCGGAGCTCCGGCTGGGGAGATAACACGCTTACCGATCCACACACGGCACAGCCGGAGGCTAATTATCAGCCAGTGAGAGCCTGATGCTGTGGCCCTTCCAGGCCACCGTACCGCTAATCTTATTACACCTCCCACCTCCTCCATGGGAGCCTTCTTCCTCCCACTGGGATATTTCCACCTATTCTGCTACGGCCAGTTTCCCCCCAGCTTCAGCATCGACAGAGAGACAAATAGAACGAAGAAAATGAACAACTAGAGAGATTAAAGCAAATTCATTATTAGAGTAAAAAAATCATACAGAAGAGGATAAGGGCCACTGAAAATAAAAAAAGTTATGATTTTTAAATATTATTTCAGTTTAATATTGGGAAAAAGTCAGAATTCTGACTTTAATCTCAGAGTTCTAAATTTAATCTCAGAATTCTGACTTTAATCTCAGAGTTCTAACTTTAATCTCAGAATTCTAACTTTAATCTCAGAGTTCTAACTTTAATCTTAGATTTCTGACTTTAATCTCAGAGTTCTAACTTTAATCTCAGAGTTCTAACTTTAATCTTAGATTTCTGACTTTAATCTCAGAGTTCTAACTTTAATCTCAGAATTCTAACTTTAATCTCAGATTTCTGACTTTAATCTCAGAATTCAGACTTTAATTTGATAATTGTAGATCTTAATGTAGATGGGCCCCATTAAGGCAGAGATGTGAGTGGTTTGGGAGGAACAGGAACAAACTGGTGGAAAATGATGGAATTAAGTGATTTTTCCGTCCCTGCTGATGCTGTTTGATTAATGGAGGAGCAGAAGGAGATTAAAACCAGAGAACTAGACTCTAAAACAGACATGGCTACGGCTGGATGCTAACATGTTTGTTAGCTGACAGATTAAAGTCAAAATTCTGACTTTATTGTCATGTTATACTTTGATATGAGTTTTATAAAA
>NW_015151274.1:349524-350885 GCF_000732505.1 Cyprinodon variegatus | reverse complement strand
AATAAAGATGCAGTGAGGATAAGATATTAATTGGACATCAACAGACTTTTAAAAACCTTTCAGGACACTTTCTTTAGACGCCTGAACAGAAAAATCACAGAATCCACCATGAATGGAGCTAATGCTGCGTTCACACCGGGCGTGTTCTGAGCGTCAGAGCGTCGGGTTTACATGCAAAGTTTAATGCTACGTTCAGACCGCCTGCAGCAGAGGCAGCAGAAGCATCTTTGCTGCTCTGGCTGCGCGGTGGTAAAGTGGGTCTGATGCGCGGTGGGCGGAGCTACTCTATCCTTTCTCTGCCTGGAATAATGGCGGCTATACGCTGGTGAAGATAATCATCCAGGTCAGAGTCATTCCAAAAATAGAAAATGAAAAACAATCCACTGGACTTTGATCCCTGTTGATGTGAATTGGCGCTATAGAAATAAACTGAATAGAATTGAATTAAAGGCTGAATTCTGCCTCCAGCATTAATTTTTCTAGAGTTTTCCGGTTGTTAGTGGGTTTTATGTGTAATGACTGTAAACAGGAGCTGGTGTTAAACCAGCGCTGAACCAGCAGCTGCTTTATAAAGCAGCAGGGAGACGAGCCATGAGCAGACATAACTTAAACAGCGTGGTTTCTAAGCTGCAGAGGAAACGGCGCCGCTTGATGAATGGGAAATCTCCTCTCAGCGGGACGGGAGGAGAAAGGAGGAGAAAGCGGAGGAGACGTGTTCAGGTGGAGGAGCAGAGCCTCCCTGATGAAGGAGCTCTGCTGGTCTCCATGTAAAGGCCAGCCGCCCTGCAGAGCTGATGGGATCAGGACGTTCTTCCTGTCACCAGCTGTTTCTAACGCCTCCTGATGCTGGAACATCAGGCAGGAAGTGATGAAGTCAGGCGGACCCGTCTGGGAGATGAAAACACGCGGCGTTTGGATTGAGGAATTAGAGAGTGTGTCGGAGCATCACGCCGCAGCCTGTCAGCGTGGCGCCGCCGTGGCCGGGCAGACGGCCAGAAGCCACTTCATCTTCACCCAACACCTCCAGAGCCTGAGGTGAGGCTCAGGAACACGCACCCCGCTCCCTATCAACGCCGGCGGCGCCACACCTCCTCCTCAGCCGCCGCTCCCCGTGACAACAGCAGCGCCTCCGCCACCCCGGCCGCCCTCATCACCAGCAGCCGCCTCCGTGCTAAAAATAGAGCAGCATGGAGGGTCGTTAGGTGTGAGGAAACAGCTGACATGTAGGCTGCAGAGGGCCGGCAACGGAACCAACCTCTGAAACATCTGGATCTACAGTTAGAACCAACCTCTGAAACATCTGGATCTACAGTTAGAACCAACCTCTGAAACATCTGGATCTACAGTTAGACCCAACCTCT
>NW_015151274.1:345082-346416 GCF_000732505.1 Cyprinodon variegatus | reverse complement strand
AATAAAGTCTGATTTATAAAAGAAATAAAATAAAGTCTGATTTATAAAAGAAATAAAATAAAGTCTGATTTATAAAAGAAATAAAATAAAGTCTGATTTATAAAAGAAATAAAATAAAGGATTGCAGCTGCAAGAATGAAAGGAAATGTAGAAAAATGATGTTCTGATTTCATGACTCAGCGTTTAGTAAGACCGCTGGTTAAAAACACGTCATGTTTCCGTACTACGACGGAGAATTATTTTATCTTTTTATTGTGAGAATAAAATAGTAACTATAGAATAAAGTGGTAACATTACGAGAAAAAGTCGTAACTTTATAGGAGTTTTTTTGTAGGAGCGTGAAGGAAGCCATCTTTGTTAAGGTAGAAAAACAACCTTAAACAGAGAGCTTTCAGAAACCTTCAATGCAGCGATAGAGTTGATTCCTTCCCGCCATCATCGCAGCGCCCGTCACTATGCAGGGGAACAAAATACCTCGCCAGGCCAACAATGACCCTTAACGACTGCCTTTTCAGAGGAATGGGCCAATATCAGGTAGAGATGCACGATATAATCGGCCCCCTATCGGTATCGGCCTGTATCTGCTATTGCTGCGTTTTTCTTCAGACATAGATCTCGTTAGGTTATTAATAGATGAACATTCTCTATCTGTTCTAGTTCTAGATGCTGCACAGACTCGTTAAGAGGAGCTTTGCTTTATAGAATGCACCGCTGGTTTTTATAACTTCATAATCTGTCGAAGTCAAATGTGGGAAATAGTTTTAATGTGTGATAGAAGTGAAAACAATCTGCATAGATCTGCTCACCCTGCCTAGTCAGAGCGCCTCTATACGCCGTCAGTGTAATATGGAAAAAAATCAGATCGTAGATTAAAACGTCGTAAAAACCGGTGAGTTCTGGCCTTAACTCGTTCAGTCGTTCAACAACTGAATCCCTCTGATCACTAACTGCTGCATCAGAGGGTGAATAAATGCTTAAGTCAGGAGCTGAGGACGGATCCTGCAGGTTTAAGTTTCCACTACAGGAACAGTTTTGGTTTTTTTAACCTGCTTTTACTCTAATTAGATTAAATTATGAAGATGGAGCTTCATCCTGGTTCTGGAACCTTTGGGTCGATGTTTGGTGGAAGGTTAAAATCACTTTAGTGTTTTTTTTTTTCTAAATTACTAGGGATGCAGGATATAATCGGCCCCCTATCGGTATCGGCCTTAAAACTGAATATCGGACATCGGCCCCCCCACCGATATTTAACCCGATATTTGATCAGCTTCTGAGTTTCTAAAGTCTAAAAAAAAAAAATAAAAAATACTACTTCTTCCTCAAAAACTTATTTT
>NW_015151274.1:341821-343127 GCF_000732505.1 Cyprinodon variegatus | reverse complement strand
AGCGTCGCTTTAATTCTCTCATAATGAGCATCTTCCATATTCAGCTCTAACCAACAGCTAGCCTCGCCGCCATCGGCTCAGCCTGGATCCTTTAAGTCAAGATCGGCGCCTGACCTTTGACCCGCCCTGCAGAACACAGACAGCACACAGAGAACATACAGAGAGCAGAAGGATATGAATGGACCAGGATCCTGATGGCCAGTTTACGGATGGGGTGGAACGGGCTGAACATGTAGAGGGCGGACGTGGCGCTGAAGCGGAAGATGGCCTTCCCTTTGTTCAGGACTATGAAAGTCTGGAAGGAAAAAACAGACAGAAACGTGTTTCCATCATTGGTTTGAGTCTGAGCGGCAGAACGGCGCAGATTCACCCAGAAAAACATCGTTAATTACTGAGGAGCCAAACTGGCTCTGGTCTTTACAGCTTGCTTTAGTCCAGATTCTACGGAGTGACTTTTGGTCCATTATTGTTTCAAGCAAAAAAAAAAAATTGTTTTTTGTTAATTAATAATTAATAAATGTAATAAAATTTTAGAAAGCAATCCAGAAATGAGACTTTGAAAAAAGCTATAATTACAAAAATAACAAATTAAGTTTTTTGTGTTTTAGAGATTTTATATTTTCACATTTTATTTCTTCAAAATTCTGTTTTTCAGATTGAGTTTTATGAATTCTTTTCAAACTGCATCTAACAGATCAGATTCTCTGCACCTCTGGGGGCGGGACTTCCTCTGGATTGGGGAGCAAAGACACGTTTCTTCTGCTCCGCTGTTGCCAACTTTGCGATTTTTCTCTCTCAATTTATTGCCTTTCCAGGCCTCCTAGCGCCTTTATTAAAAAAAAAAAACAGACTGGCACCAAATCGACCTATTTTTTTTCTATGTTAATGGAGACTTTGGCGACATAAAAGCACCGTACTCTGTCCTCCTGAGCGAGACGACCATTGGCCTCTCTCTATCTGTCTGCTGTGGCAACCTGCGCTGCAGCACAGAGTTAACCTTTGAACTTTGAATCCAGATTGCAAATGAAATGTGCAAAGCTGCTGCTAATCCGACCTAGACTGCAAAATTGAATCATGAAAAACTAAAGATATAAACTAAAGAGCTAAACTAAAGAGATAAACTAAAGACTATGGGTATTCTGATCTTCAGCTATAGCACCTAGATCTATGCTTTATAGTAGAAGGAAGAACTTTTTAATGCAGATGTTATAGTAAAGTCCTGCAGCTCTGGATTCTGTACTTACGGAAGAGGATTAGGGCCACTGAAAAAAAAAAGTTAACTGATTTTTAAATTTTATTTCAGTTT
>NW_015151274.1:339085-340189 GCF_000732505.1 Cyprinodon variegatus | reverse complement strand
AGTGTAACGCTAAATACTGTTAGCTTAGCTGGCTTACACTGAAAAAAATCTAAATCTAGATAAGAAATTTTTTCTTAAAATAAGTGCATTTGTTCTTGGATTGAGGAGATAAAAGACACATTTTGCCAATGGAACAAGACAATTTAGATTTAAAATACGAAAACGCAATTCCATTGTGTTATTTCAAGTGCATTTTATCTAAATTTTCTATTTTAAGAGTAAAAATACTCATTCCATTGGCAAATCATCACATTTACCTGCTCAAATTAAGGGTAAATACACTTAATTTATGAAGTTTTTACTTATTTCTAGATGATTTTTGCAGTGTAGCATCCATATTTGATCCAAAAGCACAAAAATCGCCCAAATTTTCACCCCTAAATCAACAAAATGCTGTTATGGAGTTTTCTAAGGCCAACATTGGAAAAAAGCTAAATCTGAATAAGTAATTTTTTCCTAAAATAAGTTCATTTGTTCTTGGATTGAGGAGATAAAAGAGACATTTTGCCAACGGAAAAAGATGATTTACATTTAAAATAAAAAAACTCAACTGCATTGTCTTACTTTAAGAGCATATTATTTAATTATCTTATTTTAAAAGTGAAAATACTCAAACTATCTCATTTACCTGCTCATATTAAGTGTAAATACACTTAATTTAAGAAATTTTTACTTCTTTCTAGATCGTTTTTCCAGTGTTGGTAGAAAGGAGGCTGGTTTAGCTTAATGGGTTATTACACTGCAAAAAATAGAAATCTAAATAAGTAATTTTTGCTCAAATTAAGTGCATTTTTTCTTAAATTGAGGAGGTAAGTTAGACACTTTGCCAAAGGAACAAGACAATTTACATTTAAAATAAGAAAAAAACAATTGCTTTGTCTTATTTCAAGTGAATTTTATCTAATTATCTTAAAAATACTCATTCTATTGGCAGATCATCTTATTTACCTGCTTAAAATAAGGGTAAATACACTTCATTTAAGACATTTTTACTAATTTCTAGATGTTTTTTGCAGTGTAGCCTGCACGCTGCAAAAAATCTAGTCATTTTTTCTTAAAATAAGTGCATTTTTTTGTTGAATTTAGGAGGTAAGCGAAACATTT
>NW_015151274.1:332459-338498 GCF_000732505.1 Cyprinodon variegatus | reverse complement strand
CGTTTATCTCTTTTTGTTTTCTTATTTTAAGTGTAAATTGTCTCTTTTATCTCCTCAAACCAAGAACAAATGTATTTATTTTAAGAAAAACTGACTTGAATTTTTCCCAGTGAGGGCTCCCTGTTTGTGTCTGCCTGTGAATCCGTACCTCCTGGTATTGCTTTTTGCGTCGGGCCTCCTCCTGGGTGATGCGCTGTTCGATGGCCGCCAGGGAGTCCGGCGTGAAGCGCTTAAAGCTCTCTGGTCCCATTGGAAACACACAGCCAGCCATCTTCTCATCCTGATCCTGCTGCTAACTGGTCCAGTATACCAGCTGCAGACATGCAAACACAAAGAATATACGTCCCACTTTTAATATCTAACATTCTGCTTCCCAGAACATCTGGATTTTTAAATAATAATCATCTTTAGACGGAGAGAAAAGCTTGATGGTTTCTCTCATACAGCCTGTTAGTATAATCTGATGTCAGACTGTTCAAACACCTGTTGAGAATACTTTGAATCCTTGAATAATGAGACGAGGAGCGCTTGATTCGAGGACCCGGGGTGTGATTTAGTGATTTCTTCTGGTGCAGGTTGATTGCATCCTCTGAGACAGCGACCTGCAGCTCAGGACGACCCACAGCATCACATCATTAAAGCTCAACTCTGAGGGTTTGAACAGCAGCAATCAGCCTGAAAAACACCCAGATGGAGGCGAATCACATCTACCTCCTCCTGTTCCTCTCAGCAGCGGAGCGCACCTTCCCTTTATCCGCCCTAAACTTTGGGTTTCCTTCACTCCAGAAACATCAGTTGGTCTCTGTTCCGGTTTCAACAGGATTTCCCTTCAAACACAAACACTAGTGTGGATGGCAGGGTCGATGTTTAAAGTTGATTGCTCGCTGGAATATGAAGCAGTCTAGTAATTCTGAGAGGGATTTAGGTCAATAGGAGTGAGGAAAAGGAAAAGGACAGGTTCCCTTCATCATTTAGATTCATCTTCAACAGCAGAGAGTGAAAAGATGAAGCAACAGATGCTGCAGATTGATTAGATATAAAGGATTTTCCAGACTAGAGCGCACCTCACTGAATAAAAATAAATACATATCATCAAAATTCAACTAGGAAACAGAGACAGTGATGCTTTCATTCATATTTATTAATATTTAAACAATAAAAATCAAGTGTAGAATCCTGGAATGTGCCTCTCCTGTTCCTCATGCTACGTTCACATCTAAAGCAGCAGGAGCAGCTGGTTTCCATGCAAACTCAATGGTTGATTTGCATCAAGGTGCAGCAGAAGGTCCTGCAGCGTTATGAGCAGCAGGAGCATCTTCTGAGCATCTGAGGCGCAGGACGCGCTGCGAAAGCAGCAGCTGCTGGAGTTGGATAGATCGGACTTTAGCCGCTCAGAAGCCTGAAGAAAAACAGGTTAACAAGGTTTGTTCTGAACTTCAACGTCAGGATGCCAAAATGTCGTATTTTAAACGATTCTCTGGGAGGAAACAGAAACTAATCTGGATGTTTTCACCAGGGAAGGTAGTGAAACTGAATGTGATTGGACGGATCACACAGAAACTTAAACTATTAAAAAAGCACAAGAGAACCGGAATAAAACTGCTGGAAAGATCTAACAACTGATGCAGGCGTGAGAGAAAGTAAAAGAGATTAATGCTATGACTGCAAGCAGCAGGAGCTGCTGGTTTTCATGCAAAGTCAACAGCTGACGCGCATCAAGGCGCAGCAGAAGGTCCTGCAGCGGGTTTAGAGCAGCAGGAGGACTGCTAGTCAAGATTCTCAGTCATCCAGGTTATATTCATTTAAAAAAGGAAAAAAAAACAAACACAGGGAAACAGAAAATCTTGCCTGTTCATCCAGGCCAACTATTCCCTCTAACGACCCCCCTTTCAGAGACATAGACAGGTATGGGGCATTGCAGGCCAACTATTCCCTCTAACGACCCCCCTTTCAGAGACATAGACAGGTATGGGGCATTGCAGGCTAACAAAGAAGCCCCCCTATTCCTAACCCGTTAGTTAGTCAGGGCTAACGTTAGCCTGTCCGCAGGGCTAACGTTAGCCTGTCTGCAGGGCTAACGTTAGCCTTTCTGCAGGGCTAACATTAGCCTGTCTGCAGGACTAACATTAGCCTGTCTGCAGGACTAACGTTAGCCTTTCTGCAGGGCTAACATTAGCCTGTCTGCAGGACTAACATTAGCCTGTCTGCAGGGCTAACGTTAGCCTTTCTGCAGGGCTAACATTAGCCTGTCTGCAGGACCAACATTAGCCTGTCTGCAGGGCTAACGTTAGCCTGTCCGCAGGACTAACGTTAGCCTGTCCGCAGGGCTAACGTTAGCCTGTCCGCAGGGCTAACGTTAGCCTGTCCGCAGGGCTAACTTAGCCTGTCTGCAGGGCTAACGTTAGCCTGTCTGCAGCAGCCGGGGCTAACATTATACACACACACACACACACACATACACACACACACACACACACACACACACATATATATATATATAGAAACAAGGCATTAAATATTGCCTGCAGGACTTTTGTATTTGTTGTAAATAGAAGATAAAAATAAAGACGGGACAATAACAATTCAGCTCTGCATAAAACATTGCTTTAAATATGCTATTAATTACTGAGTGTTTAGTGTAATCAGTGCTAAAAGGCCCATCTTTGACAGGCCGGTTGGTCTTCTTCATTTACAAACAGTTAAACAAGTCTTGAATGCAGAGATTCAGAGGCATAGACAGGTATGGGGCATTGCAGGCTAACAAAGAAGCCAAACGACCCCCCCTTTCAGAGGCATAGACAGGTATGGGGCATTGCAGGCTAACAAAGAAGCCAAACGACCCCCATTCCAAGGGGGGGGACCCGTTCATCCGTTTCTATTTGCATGTTTTCTAAACTAAAACCAGGCTTTGTTGGGCTGCTGGATAAAACCTGGAACTAAACGCCTCTTAAAGAAAAAACAGCAACAAATCCTAATGAAGTGGTTTGATGGAAATGTTTGAAAATCATTCACCTGCTAAATCGTACAGCAGCGACATTAGCTACTACATTCACTGGCTTTCTTTATTAAAGAGCTAAAGTTTCAGCTGAAGTGGGAACGTCATCATTAACCCCCCCCCTCATCAGCGGTTCATTCAGGATGGGTCGCAGCGGCAAACAGCACAATCTGCAGCTGCACAGAACTGCTAACGTGGTTAGCTTCAAACGGCTAGACCTGTGGGTTTTGAACAGGTGTGAGTCCAGGTGTGTGTTCAGGCCATCTGCTGCGGATCCTAATCCAATGAGGAGACAGGCCTCGTTTTTCAAGCCTTCCTGCATTTCTGCTTCACAGCTCTCAAATCTGATTTCTGCAGCGTGTTTGTGTGCACATTAAAGGAGAGGCTGGCTCTGGCTTCTGTTCTTATCCAGCGCTGTCATCCACTCAGTCACCAACACACACACACGTCAAATACAGTAGCTCCTGATGAGCTCCTCCGCCCCGCTTTCCATTCTGCTCCGACACTTTGTCACGTACGGAACGCTCGGCGCTCCCTGAACGCATCACGGAAACCAGAAATCCGTCCAAACAGAGACAGGACAGCAGACCATGAGCTGGGTTCCCTGCAGAACAGATCCAGGAGACCATGGTCCTGTTTCTCAGGAGGTTCTGTCCTTCAGGGCAGGTTTGTGACATAAGTTAAGATGCAGCTGAGATGCATGTTATTTTCAGCTCTTAATTAAGGCATTAAAAACAGGAGGAGGAGGAGGAGGAGGAGGGAGGCTCTGCAGAACCAGCTGACAGACAGTGGACCCCTCCACTGTCTCATGTTCCTCGCTCTGACCTCAGATCTCTACCGTCAAAACATGAAAAAATCCCTGAGATTTATTTGTTATGCTCAGTTACCGTGGTAACCAGCATGTTTTCAGACACAGTGACAATGTGTCCATCAGATGTTTCTCTGATTTCAGATCCAAACGTCTCCACCGACTTATCCTGTAACTGTCGGCCATGTTGGATTTTACTTCCAGTTTATATCAGAGAAGAAAGGCTCACATGTTGTTGTTTTTTTACATTGTAATTAAAGGAAAAGTCCAGCAGCAAGGATGATCAATGGATTATTATTTATACTAATGTTGCACCGATGCCATTTTTTGGCCCCGATACCGATACCCGATACCTGGCTGTGCAGTATCGGCTGATACCATCTGTTTGACATTGATGTGTGTGTATATATGAAGAACTGCAGACTACTGGGATGTAGAATAATCGCCATCATGGCTTCATGTCCAGCTGCTGCCTTCCTTTGTGAAGCAGGAAAAAGACTGAAACAAAGTGAATCCAGTAGAACTTTTTATTGCCTACCTGGAATGGGTGACAATAGTTGAAGAAACTTTCGGCTCTAAATGGTATCGGTGCCCTATTGGTTGGTACTCGCCGATACCGATACCACCATTATAGTGCTGGATCGGGGCCCCGCCCCATACTGGTATAGATGCAACACTACTTTATACCTAAAACTAACACGTACGCGTCGTTCTTCTATTGTGATACTTTAAAATGCACATAAAAAACTGAGGCAAACACTACTGCACAATGATTCAGCAATTCATGAAAACACAGGGCTACACGCTTTAAAGTAGCAGTCTGGTCAGTGAGGAATAATCAATGGATCATTATTTATTATTATTTATTTAACCATCTGATTGTTTGTAACCGTCTGTCTGTCTGTAACTGTCAGTCTGTCTGTAACGTCTGTCTGTAGCAGTATGTCCGTCTGTCTGTAACCATCTGTCTGTCTGTCTGTAACGGCATGTCCGTCTGTAACTGTCTGTCTGTCTGTAACTGTCAGTCTGTCTGTAACGTCTGTCTGTAGCAGTATGTCCGTCTGTCTGTAACCATCTGTCTGTCTGTCTGTAACGGCATGTCCGTCTGTAACTGTCTGTAACGGTATGTCTGTCGGTAACCGTCTGTCTGTAACAGTATATCCGTCTGTAACCGTCTGTCTGTCTGTAACTGTCAGTTTGTCTGTAACGTCTGTCTGTAACAGTATGTCTGTCTGTCTGTAACCATCTGTCTGTCTGTCTGTCTGTAAGGGCATGTCCGTCTGTAACTGTCTGTAAGGGCATGTCCGTCTGTAACTGTCTGTAACGGCATGTCCGTCTGTAACTGTCTGTAACGGTATGTCTGTCGGTAACCGTCTGTCTGTCTGTCTGTCTGTAACCGTCAGTCTGCCTGTAACCATCTGTCTGTCTGTCTGTAACGGCATGTCCGTCTGTAACTGTCGGTAACCGTCTGTCTGTTTGTCTGTAACTGTCAGTCTGCGGTGCTTTGAAGCATAATATAGCCGTAGATCGTCCCCACAGACGCAGACGCAGCTGAAATAACCACGCCTCAACAGCTCAACCAATTAACTGCAGGTTTTCTTTTCCAACATGTCCGCCCTTCAACTTAAACTTTACAAACAGATTTATTATAAAATCTTTGTTTTTCTTGTCCTGAATCTACTCTGATTATAGAACATCCCTCAGATTTATGTGAACCCGTTTTTATTTTTGAATAATAACGTATTTCTGAGCTCAGCTTAAAGGTTTAGTGGCATATTTATTCATGTTGAAGCCTCCTGTGTGTGTTTGCTCCTGCCTGTTTGTGTTCAGCTCTTCATCGCATGCAGCCTCCCCGTCTCTGTACAGCAGCTCCTCTTCCTCGGCTCCCCTCGGAGCGTTTTCTCTCCTCACATCATGCGATTTAACCTCGTCTCTGTAACAAACTGCAGCACTGACTCAGACTGTGAGCAGGAGACCGGGGTCAGTCTGTAAGGAAGGCTTTAACTTCTTTATGCTGTGGCTTCAGACCACTGAAGGATGTCACTGCTCGCACCCTGGAACCACGGCGCTGAGGCCATGAAGACAACACGGATCATCAGGCAGAGAAAAGCTGGACTTTCAGACTGAAGCAGAAACTTCAAACTCACAGCTGAGGGAAACGTCTGTGAAAGGAGGCCGGGAAACGGATTTCTGCTTTTAATTTACAGGTAAAAGAAATACCAGATTAAAGAACCTT
>NW_015151274.1:325076-329894 GCF_000732505.1 Cyprinodon variegatus | reverse complement strand
AGCAGATCTGTGTTCTCCATGTTCTCTGCTTTGAATAATCGGATCCAGTCTTTTCTTTGTTACTCTGGGAACCTGGAGCGCGTCGACCTTCTTCTTCAGGGACCCAAAGCAAAGCTAAGGGGACTTCCTGAGCTGTAGTTTGATGAGGTGTCAGTTAGGAGGCGCTCCAGCTTCCCTCAGACGCCTGAACTCATCGCCTCTGTTTAACTTGTGCTTCATTTGCAACGATTGAATAGTTTGATTTTAGCTGCTGGACCTTAAACTATAATAAACGTTGAATTAAAATCCTCAGACTGGATAAATATACAGGAATCAGTTTCCTCCTGAAGAGATGAAAGCCTGAGGCTGTGATGATGGCGCCGCTCCAGGACTTTTAATGATCTTATTGATTCAGAGGAACGATGGTGCGTTCAAGGTGCCGCCTTTTCGGTGGGAAACGACAGCTCCCTTCACTCCAGCAGCGAAGCCGTAGAGCTGCTCTTCTCTCGGCATCAATCCCATCAGTCCGTCCTGTCAGCGCGGCGTGATGGAGAGCCAGAACTCCCCGGAAGGCGTCTCCTGAGGACGCCGGCGCCGAGGAGCCGCAGCAGAGAACGAGCCGCACCTTCAATCCAATTAGGCTGAGAGGAGAAAATTTGGTCACTGCTGCCCGAAGCTGGACATGATTCACTGGAGTCAGGCAGGACGCCAAGGCGAGCTGGCAGGGGACGGAGGGGACCGACCGGGTGGGGGGGGGGGTCCTCTGGATGCCTCTCAAGCTGCAGGAGGAGATTCTCTCACTTCCTGTTCAGAAAAAAGCCTTTTTTCTGATGCAATGATGTGCAGAAGCGCTGAGTCGCTCCTAAACGCTGGGCTGATGTTCCAGACGCCGGCCTTAGGGCCCCGCTGGCAGCAAAGAACCCAACGTCAGACTTTAGCGCCAACATGTTAAATATAAACCTGGAGGACAAAACATGAAGCGTCACGACTTTCTGACAGTGGAGCTGATTGATCCAAAGCAGACAGAAGAAGAACCAATCAGAGTCCGTCACCTCATGGAAAGATGCAGCTCTGCTTTATTCATCTGTTGCTTTTCCTTCCGTTGAACAAACTGGGTTCTTTAAACAGAGGTCAGAGGTCAGAGGTCAGCGGATCCGCTCAGCCGGTTCCTGCTTAACATCACCTACACTGAACATGAGGTCATCTCTGTGGTTTCTAATCTAAACCAGGTCAAAACAACATTCTGATGCTTTCTAATATTTAACTTGGTTTTATTTTTATTTCATTATTTATTTCTAATCTTTTACAATTTATTCATTTATTTTTATTAAAACGTAATTTTGTTTTTTTGTTATTTTCCAGCTTTCATTGTCATTCCAGTGTCACAACTACAGAGCAACAGAATGAACTGTATGTATTTAGCCCCTCCCCTAGGGCAGCAGTGGGCTGCCATTGTGCGGCGCCAGGGGAGCAGATTGGGGTTAAGGGTCTTGCTCAGGGACCCAGGTTCAACCTTCAGAACCTCAGGATTCCAAGTTCTATGCCCTAACCACTAGGCCACCACTCCCTCTAGTTTTTAAGCCACGCCCCTATATTTTAGGGCACTCCTCCTAGTTTCTAGGCCACGCCCCCCAGTTTTTAGGCAACTACTTTAATCACGTGAAATTACAATGTTGAGCCAAAACGATACAAAAAAAAGTGTGTGTATTTCTTCTTAAAGTTCGCAGAATTTAAATTTAGCAGCAAATAGAAACAACATCTATTTTGCTGCATAAAGTTGAAAAAAGAAATCTACTCCAGTTTAGTTCTGTTTGGGAGTTTTCTTGAAAAATTTTCAAATTTATCACGTTTCTGAAGGAAAACTTTGGGAGGGGGGTCTTTAGATCGGGGTTTTTCTTCTGTCAAGGATGGGTGGAGGTGTTCTGAGGACCCAAATGCAGAGATGAGTTTCCTCAGGCAATTAAGCCCAAAAAAATTCCAAAATAGTGAGAACCAAAAAACCCAGAAGCATCAGGATGAACACGCACCAGGAGCCAGGAAATGACAAGGAAGCAAGAAAACAACAAGAAACCAGCAGCAAGCGACGGCTCTGCTGCTCATTTTAAGCCCAGCAGTGATGAGCTCCACCTGAGCAGACTACCCAGGTTCTCTACAAAGATCCTCTCTAGAGGAGATGCATAACTCAGACACACACACAGGATCCTAGGTTCTCTACATAGATCCTCTCTGATAGAGATGCACTACTCAGACACGGGAACCCAGACACATACCAGAATGAATCTGAAAGTAAAGTATTGGTTCCATACAGACACTCATTTGGCATCAATGTTTCTATCGATCGTCGACCGCTAGCGAAACGTTATCAGTAGGACAGCTAGCTAATAGCAGTTATAACGGCAGCAATGAGGTGTTCAGTTATATAATATGAGGAAAATGCCCCCCCCTTCCCCAACTCACACCTTTAAGTCAAATAATCAGAATCAAACTACCATGAAAGCTTTACTTCAGCTCAACCAATCATCATCTTAGCAGTTAGCATGTTAGCCGTTTCGTCTAGGCTATTTTTCAGTTTTCTGGGTTTTTTATTGGGACTGCGTATTACATGTACTTTCCCCGATGGTGTCTCAACAACATTTTATCCTGTTGCTTAATGATGATAAAGTCCTGATAATTAGTGAATGCTTTCAACGTTTTTTAAACCTGTTTCATGTTAGCAAAGCTAATATTTTAGCTAGCTTAATACAAGCAGAGCGTCTCACTGGATCTGATACAGCATCATTTTCACTTGAGCAACAATAAATCATTCACTAGGGTACTAATAATACTTATTTCTATTTTTAAACTCCGTCGTATGAAATAATAAGGAAAACTTTGCGGAGAGTTTGCCTTATTTACACCATTTGCTTTTCTGACATCATCATTGGACATGCTCAGAGGAGTTCAGACTAAAAATATATATATATATGTATTTCACTTCTGCTATATATTACACAGGTACAATGAAACAAATGCTAACGTTAGCCGTGGCTGCTGCAGACGGGCTAACGTTAGCCATGGCTGCTAAAGACGGGCTAACGTTAGCCCTGGCCGCTTCAGACGGGCTAACGTTAGCCATGGCTGCTAAAGATGGGCTAACGTTAGCCCTGGCCGCTTCAGACGTGTTAACATTTGCCCTGGCTACCTCAGATGGGCCAATGTTAGCCCCGGTTGCTGCAGACGGGCTAACGTTAGCCAGTCTGAGGCAGCCAGGGCTAACGTTAGCCCATCTACAACTACAAATCTAAAGATGAAAAACAAAAATAGAAAGATTTAAAAGCATTTATTCTCTCAGCAAAATCATTATTAACATTTTACACATTCAGGACATTTTACAGTTAGGGATTGAAATTATTAATATCAGTTTTTTCCATAAATCAGACCCAGTGGCTAATATTACTGTTTTTTGGACGAGTGAAGGAACGTCTCCTTCCACTGAGGTCCCTCAGCATCATTCATCCAGCAATGCTGATCCCTGATTGGCTCCCGTTAGTCAGCCTCACCACATACACCCCTATCCTGATTTTACCGTTTAATGAGAACTAAAATGGATTATATTAATCCAAACTAATGGGGAATAATTTTAACTAAACCATGAGAATGTTAATCTCAGATCCAATCGACGGTTCTGATCCCCAAACGTATGACTGAATGCTTCCCCGCCTTGAATCAGCCTGTAGGAAGCTGCATTACATAATGTGCAGTAATTGGGGGGAGTTTGTGATGTTGTCGTTTCTCGTTGCCCGTGTCAGCGGGCTCGGCTGTGAAGTGGCTTCCTGCGTGGCCGGCCCGTCACAGCCACTTGGATCAGTCTGCTGCTGAAGGTGCTGTTCTGTTTCTCAGCGGGGCTGACTGATTGGCCGTGACTGCCAGGAGTTGTTGCTTTGTTGCTTCAGACAGAGCAGATGCCCCCCCCCCCTCCTCCTCACCCAACCTGACTCATTAACTCGGCAAACACTCGGACCTGTATGACTTCCCCCTGAAGTCCTGGGCAGGCTGGTGTGCAGCTCTCTGCATGTTAGCGTCAAGCCCGTCCTGCTGTTCCTCACCTGTTTGCTGCTTCTGAGTCATGGCTAAGTGGAGGACGGTTCATCGGATGATACAAGAGAAAAAATCTAAATCTCAAACATTTCATCTTTTCTGACGCATAAACCAGAACAATAATAATAAAAAAAACATTTTTACCTAAAAAAATTTGATTTTTTTAATGAATTTGATCAGTTTTGAGTTTCTATAAAAAGCGTTTTCAGCCAATGATGATGGATGCCTGCAGGTGATTGGCCAGATTTACAGCAATCATTCATCATCAGGGACTAACGTAGGTACAGCCTCATGGAGGACCGCGGTCCTAATGAGTTCTGGACGCCGTTTGGACATGACAAACTATTGGGTCGTCCCCGGCTAAACTTAGGCCATTTCTCGACTCAAGAGAACGACAGTACGGACTCGGGTTCTCGCCAAGTCCGTTCTTGACTAGAACCCAGTAAAGTCTGGACTCTGGGAGAACGGGAAGAAGCGTACTGATGACATCACCACATTCAAAGCTAGCCTGGAGCCGCATTTCACCTCCTGTTAGTTAATAGTCTCTAGATGATAATGAATTATGACTTTAATTCATTTATTGGGGGAATAATAATGAACACAGTCAGAAAAACGCAAATTAAATGAACGTTTTGCCAAATCAAACAATCAAACCTCCATCCGAGCCAGCAGTCCTTCACACACTAACGTTAGCCCTGGCCGCTGCAGACGGGCTAACGTTAGCCCTGGCCGCTGCAGACGGGCTAACGTTAGCCCTGGCCG